>NC_139350.1:22670507-22856055 GCF_055883805.1 Amblyomma maculatum | reverse complement strand
TCTTTATTCAAAGTGTCAGCTTCGCCGCGGTTATAGAGGGTATTTCTGAAAAAACAAATGAAAATTGCAAGATCGTTTTATATTCGACGGCAGCGTTTCGATGGAGTTAAAAAGAGGCGTCCTTGTGCTTTGCGGTGTCAGCGCATGTTAAAGATCCCCAAGTGGTCGAAATTGCTGTGTAGCCCGACAATACGGCTCCTCTTTCTATCTTTCCAATATAACTTCCCCCTTCCACCCATCCTTTACGTCGCTGTTCAGGTATCCACTGCAGCAAGTGTGACAGATACTGCGCCTTCTCTTGCCTATGAACCAAATTTTGCTATTTTATGCAAAATAAAATATAGAATGCCGGTGAACATTGATGCATTCATCGGAACGCTGGTTGTGTTCTTCAAGTGGCGCGAATTACCTTGTGCAGCTGCAACTCTACGGCTTACGCATCTCTGCACTGCAGATTCAGCACTGCTTTATATTACGACGTTTTGGGCGAAACTCGCCGTCGGTACGGAGTCAGTTATAGCTCGACTTACAGCGCAATCTTTCTTGCATTTGCAAATGTGATATGTGAGATTTTCAATAGATTAGACGGTCTCTTAGATGTTTCTTAAAAGGAGAATGGCAAAATCCTACCCTTCCTCTCCTAGCATTTGCTTCTCATCGTTTACATCTTTTTGGCTTTCAATGCAGTGGTACATATAACTGTAATTGGTTTACAGGAAAGAAAAGGCGCAATATCTATCACACTTTCTCCAGCAAGTGTCTTTGGACGGTACACCATCGCTTTAGTCGCGTGGCGTTCCTTGGTGCGCGTTCAAGTGTGGCATATCAGATGGCAGGAATGCATCCCGCCTTGTCTAATCAGAACGCAGCAAAAGGGGGAAACACTTTTTCCACGAGAGCACGAGCGATTAATGGCTTTCGCCTTAAAAACGTAAAAGCGCTTGATGATTCAGCAAACTGCGAGAGCGTTGCAGAGTCTACACAAAAGAAATGTCAATGTCCTAGCCATACTGCTGCGCACGGCACATCAGGGCAGGGCTGGTGTCTTCTTTTCTTGTCCAGACTGCCGGTGTCGGCATTTCGATCGATGAGAAACGAAGGGGCGTCCATATGCAGTGCGATGCCAGTGCACGTTAAAACTCCTCAGGTGGTCGAAAATTGCTGTGGCCCTCCATTTTGTCGCCTCTTTTTTTGTCTCCTTTCAGTCCTACCTTCCTTCGTTCTCTAGCCTCCCGAGTCAGGCGTTGGCCGACAAGCGGGACATTTACGACACCTTTCCTTTTCTACAAACGAATTACATATACAATTTTAAAAAGAGTGACGAAAGAGCATTACGAGCTGTTGTAAGGGCCTTTATGCCTCATTTTTGCCGACAGAAGGTTGTGAGCAGACGTGTTGCGCTTTCGAGAGCGCCAGTTAAAAATAAAATAACACAACCTTGTCTCCACCGGCAATCGAACCTAAATGCGTTGGATCTCAAGCCAAGCGCTTTACCAACCGCGTGCTGCACCCCGAAACATGAAACGCTCTTCATAGTTATCCTTGTCCACTGTGAAGATGATAGCGGGACTCCGCGAGTGACACATGCTGCGCATTTCCTTCCCGTAAACGAAATATAGACCACCCAAGAGCTTTAATTCGTACAATGAAATGCTGGTTGTGTTCGACAAGGGGCGCGCAATGTACGGTCACAATAGATCATAACGTCACCAGGCGATTCATGCATATACACAGCTGACAACGACGGGCGCCCAATCCACCCGGGTGTGCGGCGCCTTTCATTTGCTGCTTCCTAGAACGCTGCATCACGCAGCAAACAGAAGCAGACCCAGATATCTAGGAGGCGTGAGTACAGCAGGCATGAGCGGCGTTTGAAAATGATTTACAGAATATATAAAGCGCAGTATCTGTCACAATTATCTGCGAACACATGTACCACGCCTGTAAAGGAAAGTAGGAAGGGGAGAGTGAAATCAAGAGGGAGATACAGGTGCAGTAGTGGAGGGCTTTCGCCTCATCGCAATTTAGTGATGCAAAGTGCCCTCTAGGATATTTTACAGTATACTGCAACTTACCATGATACACAATATTCTTCGAATCACACCACAATATATTAATGTGTGTAATACCCTACTGCACCATGCATTACCCTACCCTTTATTTAAGTGCCTGGGCTTAAAGGCCTTACTACGGTGGTGCCGGCAATATAAATTACCCTAAAATTTACAATGTCTACAATGCTGTTCACCCTCGTCCAGCTGTGCCCTGGTATATTTTTAAGCACATTAATCAGGCGCCGAAGCGTTCTACCTCTTTTTCGGTCATCCATAGGTTGTTCTGCTTCGTTCAGTGAAAGCAGCACAGCACGTGGCTCCTCTTCCGTGTTTACGTCATTGTCGAAAGTGTCGCTGTCTCCCCGACCTTGAGTCATCTCATTGGTGAAAACACCGAAACTGGAGGTCACTTCCGATTCCGGCGTTTCCACAAATCCAAGGAGTCGGGGTTGGGGAGATAGCGACACTCTCGATAACGACAAAAACTCGGAATACATACCCTGGAACACAGACATTTCTCGGCCAACACAAGACGCTTTAGAATT
This sequence comes from Amblyomma maculatum, assembly GCF_055883805.1. Taxonomy (NCBI): domain Eukaryota; kingdom Metazoa; phylum Arthropoda; class Arachnida; order Ixodida; family Ixodidae; genus Amblyomma; species Amblyomma maculatum. The sequence goes on along the minus strand of NC_139350.1, from coordinate 22,853,456 downwards.
GCGGTGCTTCAACGTGTACACCCGTACAGAGCCTTTTGGGGAGCTTCAATGCGCTATTCAGTGTCCAGGAGTGCCAGAGCACGCATACCTATTTTGTATAACAAGAATGTTTTTACAGAATCCTTCTTCCCGCACAGTCTCTTGTTCCCATCATCTGGAAAGCTACCGGAACACACAGTGAGGCGGATGTTCGCACATTGCAGCCTACAGTATGGCGTAGGCTGCAGGCGTATAGGCCTGAGCTGAACAGCACTGCCATGGCATGATGGTTAGGGTGCTCATGTGGTGTGCCCAAGGACGCTGTATCGAAACCCGTCCTCGTGGGCTACTTTCCAATGAAGACGAAAAGCAAGCCGCCCGTGTGCTATGCGTCTTCAGCGCACGTTAAAGAAATATTATTTGAAAATAAATGGTTCACAGCAAAAGAAAAGCGCAGTATGTGTGGACACTTGACCTGCGCCGAAAGTGAAGTGAAGAAGTTGGTAGTGGAAGTGTAAAGATCGAAAGAGGAGTCGTTGTGAAGGGCTGCAGAGTAGTATACGTGCACTGACGTCGCACAGCACGCGGACGCCTCTTCATTTCGCAGCCATAGAAACCCAGTCGCTGGCGGTCGGGATCGAACGCAGATGAAAAGAACACAGGTGGTCGACATTTCCTGAGCCCTCCACTCTGGCCTCTTTTGTAGCCTGAGTCGCTATTCTACGTTAAAGGTCATAAACCAGCCAGACTAACCATCTTTATGCCGAGGTTCACTCGGTGCGGTGTTCATGGCATTTTCCGCCGCGTCCGAGTAAGGCTGCATCAGTGTGCCTTTCCCAATCAGTTATACGCGTGTCTTCGAGGTCGAACCCGAGTTGCGTTGCACAGTAGAGACCCTATTGGCTGTCAGGCTTTACAGGTGGTAGTTGTGGCAACCCTGACGTTTCGAAACTAAAAGCACACAAAATTGTTTCTTACGCGTCTGCACTGGTCCATAGGCGTCGTCTCTGCTGCTCGCTGCTCATTTGCCGGACACTTGAGACGCTTTGCAACGCCGTCCAACCAGAGCTCGGATTTCAGCGATGCGTCGTCATGATTCGCCACAGGTCATCTTTCTCTAGACTCTCGATCACTTACTTGTGCATTGTCCGGCCTACGACGGGCAAAGACTTGAACTCTATGCTGGCTATCGCAAGTTGGGGTTCCCGACAGCTACTAGCGTTGACCTGCTGTTCCCACGTGGCCCCCGACATAAAGTCCAGCGTGCGTTCTTTGCCTTTCTGGACTACCTGGAGTCCACCCACCTTATCATGCGCCTATGACATTTCAACGCTTCGCCTCACCTGTGCCTCAGTGCGTATGTGTTCTGTACTTAATCTGTGGCTAGCTCGCGTTGTGCTGTGCGCGTTCATCTGCGTTCCTCTCCGTGTGCTCATGGTGTGATTTCACTGACTGTGCCTTCACACATTATGCCTTTTGCTGACTCGTTACTGTGCTCAGTGGCTGTGTCGTGTCTGTGCTCACTTGAGCCACTGTGCCTCCGAGTGTTGTGCCGTCCCTGACCATGCTTTTGTTCCCTATGCCCAAAGTGTGACTTCACTGACTGTGCCTTCGCACATTGTGCCTATCCTGACTCGTTACTGTGCTCAGTGGATGTGTCATGTTTGTCTTCTCTCAAGCCACTGTGCTTCCGAGTGTTGTGCCCTACCCGACTATCCCCTTTGTTCGCTGTGCCCAAAGTGTGGCTTCACTGACTGTGCCTTCGCACATTGTGTCCATCCTATGACTCATCACTGTGTCGCGCTTGTGCACACTCAAACCTCTGTGCCTCCAAGTGTGCCCTGACTGTGAGTGTTGTGCCCAGACTGTGAGTGGCCCTCCCAGAGTGACCGCCATCCCCCTTAGTGACTCCTTCTCTGCGGGTTCTCGTGCCATCATCGGTATGAACCCTGGACTCCTCCATCAGCACCCCCCTTCCGGGCGCCGCTCTCCTATTGTCCGCCCATCCAACAATGGGCCGACCTTCAGCGATCCCGTCTCCATGCCTCGCGCTTATCCCGACGCTCAAGGCTCACCGGATCCTCTTGTCCTTTACCTTCCTTTCTTGCCACTATCCCAGTCATCCTCCCTGCCATTTATCCCCTCCCCCTTAACTCGGCACAACGGCGGTGATCCCTCATACCTGAGGAGACAGTTGAACGCGCCGATTCCCCTTTCCATCCTCCACATAAGAACCACTTCTCTCTCTCTGCGTCCCATGCACGGAGTAAGATAGACAGGAGCGCCGACTCCGCTCTTTGAAAGGGCGAATTTTTGCTACGTCAGAGAAAGCTTGGCGGCGATTCCGATAGATGGCGCTAGTGTTTATCAGCGACTCTGCTGAAGCGTGCCGCCGCCGCCGCGCCTCCGCTCCGGCGGTTCCGTGCTGCCGCCGCGTGTGTCGTCTGTTCTTCTCGTTGCACTTGCCTATGGCCTTTATCGCTGCGGGAATATGTATCGCCTGCAACGCCGCGGGGAATATATCCCGTGAAATCGTGTTGTCTGCATCTTCAAGCTGTACTGAGGCGTCACCTGTTGCCTGCCTCATCGCTGGCATATATCTATTTCAGTATCGTTGCGCTCACATGCTTTATATAGCTCACCTGCCGCGTCCCACTGACTCCTTCCTATTTGCGAAGAACCCCGTGCACACAGCACGCTTCACGCCTCTGTGTTTTCTCTTGTGTCCTGTGATCCTGCGGATGAAAGTGTGAGTATTACGACTAGAAAAATGGATCGCGATGTTAAGTTCAGTCTCCGGCGCCTACACATAGATGAACAGAGGCCGAAGTGGATGGTTCTTGTTAAATTGGGCCACCTAAGGCTCTTGAATATGCATATTCCACAGCGCACGCATTATCTGCGTGTTTATTACATTACCGCAGCTCAACGTTGTAGATGCAGCACCGGTGGAATGCTTGTAGTTGATAGGGCCTTGTCCTCAGGATTGTGCACTACAAGCGTCATTTCCAGGTCTCCCCCAGATTCGGAGCGCTCAACAACTTTCGGTTCTTGATTTTTCTGAAATACGGTGGGAATTACGCCCTTGACTAGGTGAGCCCCATTTTCTTCATTAAGTAATGCATTTCCTTTATAGCTGCTCTATTATTTTAGAGAAAGAAATTCGTCCTTGAAATGCCGCGCACAAACCCTGTTCTTTTCAGTTAATTCCTGGCCAATCTGGGGAATGTTTTGCTTCCACTGCTCGAAAAACTTTGAATCAGTTGGCGGCGGAAACAAGGGGACTTTTTCGTTTCCTTTGCGTACTTTGAATTACATCCAACGACGAAACACTTCATCGCATACCCTACCATCCGGATATAAAAAAAAGAAGCAGTCCACAGTATGCGCTCCTCACACGTATTTCGTGATGTCTGCCGTTCGTCTGTGTACTGGCGACCTTGCTATGTGGTTTGTCGTCTGCATGCCCCTGTCGACTCATTCTCAAGGGAATATGCAGACGACAGAAAAAAAAAAAACATTGGCGCCCTTTTATCTTAAAGTTTTATGTTAAAAACAAATACAGGTTGGTGATGACGATTCCACTTGTGCGTTTTCCGGCTAGCAGACGACGCTCAAAGCTACCCCTTCGTCTCCTCTCCGCCCGTTGTACGCGACGCTGGCGCGGTCGCCTGGATCTAGCTCTGGGCCATTTCGTTTCGCAACACTATTGAGAGGTGGTGCGCATATTTGTCTCTATCTGCAAGGAGTATTGGGCAGGAGGAAGACGTGACGGAAGCCGCGTTGGCGAGGAAAGGAGAGCGGAGGGAGAGAGTACAGTGCGAAGCTGAGCGCCGGACGCGGGCTCGGCGTTCCTGTAGCAAAATCGGCCTACGCCGAATGCATTGCAGTGCGCCAGAGTCGGCGCTCCTGTATTTTACTCCGCGGTCCCATGCTTACCAGTAACTCTACGAAGACGTTACTTGAATAAGCTCCATAAAACCCGCATTCGTGTTCAGAAGCGTCCTGTTCCTTGGTGAGATAACGTCGCCGTGTGTCGAGCTCCCAGTTGCAAAGCGTTTAAATAGGTAAGCGACATCAGTGGTTTTTGCTTTCTTCTTCGCTTGTATTACAGATTAGCAAGAGGTAATGCGCACTTTTTTCGGAGTCATTTCCTGCCTTATTCACAGTTTCAGCTCCGCCGCGGCTATACAGGGTATTTCTGAAAAAAAACAAGCAAAAATTGCAAGCGCGTTTTATATTCAACGGCAGCGTTTCGATGGAGTGAAAAAGAGGCGTCCGTGTGCTTTGCGATGTCAGCGCACGTTAAAGATCACCAAGTGGTCGAAATTGCTGTGTAGCCCTACAATACGGCTCCTCTTTCTATCTTTCCAATATAACTTCCCCCTTCCACCCATCCTTTACGCCGCTGTTCAGGTATCCACAAAAGCAAGTGTGACAGATACTGCGCCTTCTCTTTCCTATGAACCAATGTTTGCTATTTTATGCAAAATAAAATATAGAATGCCGGTGAACATTGATGCATTCATCGGAACGCTGGTTGTGTTCTTCAAGTGGCGCGAATTACCGTGTGCAACTGCAACTGTACGGCTTTCGCATTTCTTAACTGCAGATTCAGCACTGCTCTCGAAATTCTTGTCTCCTTTATATTACGACATTTTGGGTGAAACTCGCCGTCGGTACGGAGTAAAATATTGCTCGACTTACAGCGCCATCTTTCTTGCATTTGCAAATGTGATATTTGAGATTTTCAATAAATTAGACGGTCTCTTAGATGTCTCCTAAAAGGAGAATGGCAAAAGCCTACTCTTTGTCTCCTATCATTTACTTCTCATTGTTTGGCGTTCACTGCAGCGCTACATATAATTGTAATTAGATTACAGGAAAGAAAAGGCGCAATATCTATCACACTTTCTCCAGCAAGTGTCTTTGGACGGTACACCATCGCTTTAGTCGCGTGGCGTTCCTTGGTGCGCGTTCAAGTGTGGCATATCAGATGGCAGGAATGCATCCCGCCTTGTCTAATCAGAACGCAGCAAAAGAGGGAAACACTTTTTCCACGAGAGCATGAGCCATTAATGGCTTTGGCCTTGAAAACGTAAAAGCGCTTGATGGATTCAACAAACTGCGAGAGCATTGCAGAGTCTAGAAAAGAAATGCCAATGTCCTAGCCATACTGCTGCACACGGCACATCAGGCCAGGGCTGGTGTCGCACTGTGGAAATTTTCTTTTCTTGTCCAGACTGCTGGTGTCCGTGTTTCGATCGATGAGAAACGAAGGGGCGTCCGTATGCAGTGCGATGCCAGTTCACGTTAAAACTCCCCAGGTGGTCGAAAATTGCAGTGGCCCTCCATTTTGGCGCCTCTTTTTTGTCTTCTTTCAGTCCTACCTTCCTTCGTTCTCTAGCCTCCCGAGTCAGGTGTTGGCCAACAAGTGGGATATTTATGACACCTTTCCTTTTATATGAACGAATTACATATACAGTTTTCAAAAAGAGAGAAATGACACTTAGACGAAGCAGGAATACGCGGTGTTGTAAGGGCCTTTATGCCTCATCATTGTAGACAAAAGGTTGTCAGCAGACGTGTCCCGCTTTCGAAAGCGCAAGTTAAAAATAAGCAATAAACTTTGTCTCCACCGGGAATCGTACCTCCATCCGTTGGATCCCAAGCCAAGCGCTTAACAACCGCGCTACGCCCCGGAACGTGAAATGCTCTTCATAGTTACCCTTGTCCACCGTGAAGATGATAGCGGATTCCGCGAGTGACACATAATGCGTCTTTCCTTCCTGTAACCAAATTATAGACCTCCCACGAACTTCTATGCGTTCAGTGAAATGCCGGCTGTGTTCGACAAGGGGCGCGCGATGTACTGTCCCAATAGGCTATAACGTCACCAGGCGATTCATGCTTATACAAAGCTGACACCGATGGGCGTCCGATCAAGCCGGGTGTGTGGCGCCTTTCATTTGCTGCTTCCTAGAAAGCCGCACCACACAGCAAACAGAAGCAGACCCAGATATCTAGGAGGCGTGAGTAGAGCACGCATGAGCGGCGTTTGAAAATGATTTGCAGGATAGATAAGGCTTAGTATCTGTCAAAATTCGCGGCGGACACATGTATCATATGCTGTAAAGGAAAGCAGAAAGGTGAAAGTGAAAACCAAGAGGGAGATAGAGGTGCGGTAGCGGAGGGCTACGATCCATCGCGCTGCAATGGCTTTCGCCTAATCGCAATATAGTGATCCAAAGTGTCCCCTAGAATTTTTTACAGTATACTGCAACTTATCATGATACACAATAACCTTCGAGTCATACCACATGATATTTTTTGTGTCATACCCTACTGGCGCATCATGCACTACCCTACCATTTATTTAAGTGCCTGAGCTTAAAGGTCTTACTACGGTGGTGCCAGCAATATATGTTTACCCTGCAATTTAGCATGTCTATAATGCTGTTAACCCTCCTCTAGCTGTGCCCTGGTATATTTTTCAGCACATTAATCAGGCGCCGAAGCGTTCTACCTCTATTTCGGTCATCCATAGGTTGTTCTGCTTCGTTCAGCGAAAACAGCACAGTACGCGGTCCCTCTTCCGGGTTTACGTCATTGTCTAAAGTGTCGCTGTCTCCCCGACCTTGAGTCACCTCATTGGTGATAACACTGTAACCGGAGGTCACTACCACGTCCGACTCCCTCGTTTCCACCAATCCAAAGAGTCGAGTTTCGGGAGATAGCGACACTTTCGATAACCACAAAAACTCGGAATACATACCCTTGAACACAGGCAGTTCTCGGCCAACACAGAACAATTTAGAATTGCGCTTCTTCAACGTGTACACCCGTACAGAACCTTTTGGGGAGATTCAATACGATATTCATTTTCCAGGATTGCCCATGTACGCATACCTGTTTTGTGCAACCAGAACGTTTTTATAGAATCCGTCTTCCCGCGCAGTCTCTTGTTCCTAGCGTCTGGAAAGCGACCGGAACACACAGTGAGGCTGATGGGCGTATAGTGCAGCCTACGGTCTGGCGAAGGCTGCAGGCATACAGGCCTATACACGAACACGATACGGCTGAGGTGAACGACGCTGCGATGGCGTGGTGGTTAGGGTGCTTAATTGGTGTGCTCAAGGACGCTGTATCGAAACCCGTCCTCGTGGGACGGTTTCCAATGAAGACGAAAAGCAAGCCGCCCGTGTGCTATGCGAATTCAGCGCACGTTAAAGAAATGCTATTTAAAAATAATTGGTTCACTGCAAAGGAAAGGCGCAGTATGTGTGGACACCTGCCCTTCGCCGAAAGTGAAGTGAGGAAGTTGGTAGTGAAACTGCAAAGAGAGAAAGAGGAGTCCTTGTGAAGGGCTGCAGAGTAGTTTACGTGCACTGACATCGCACAGCACGCGGACGCCTCTTCATTTCGCCTCCATCGAACCCCAGTCGCTGGCGGTCGGAATCGAACGCAGGTGAAAGGAACATAGGTGGTCGATGTTTCCTGAGCCCTCCACTCCCGCCTCCTTCGTAGCCTGAGTCGCTATTTTACGTTAAACCTCATAAACCAACCAGAGTAACCATCCTTATGCCGAGGTTCACTCGTTGTGGTGTTCATGGCATTTTCCGCCGCGTCCGAGTAAGGCTGCATCAGTGCGCCTTTGCCGATCAGTTTTACGCGCGTCTTCGAGGTCAAACCCGAGTTGCGTTGCACAGTATAGACCCTATTCACTATCAGGTTTTGCAGGTGGCAGTTGTGGCAACCCTGGATTAGGGAGACGCTGTAGAAGCCCTTCTAAAGTTTTTCAACAAGATATGGGTAGTAGGACAGATACCGGAGGCGTGGAAAAAAGCTTTGTTGTACCATTTTTGAAGCATGGCAAACCACCAACTTCGGCCAGCAGTTATAGGCCAATATCATTAACTAGCTGTCTGGCAAAATCATTTGAGAGTATTCTTAATATTAAATTATTTTTATCCTAGAATCCCAAGAGCTTCTTGACGTTCATCAGTGTGGTTTTAAGAAGGCATGTTGTACAACTGACCATCTTGTCCGTCTAGAAAATACTGTCAGAGAAGCATTCATACACAGACAGAACTGTCTAGCGGTCTTCTTCGATCTTGAAAAGGCATACGACACAACTTGGAGGTTCGGAATATTGCGTGACCTTGCAGACTTGGGCATCCGTGGGAGAATGCTAAACATCTTGCGTGAATTCCTCTCTAACCGCTGATTTAATGTTCGTCTAGGCACAACTATGTCAAAAACATTTATCCAAGAGAATGGCGTGCCACAGGGATGTATTTTAAGCACTACAATGTTTGTTGTAAAAATGAATAGTATAAGTACCCTTACAAAAATGCATGTAGGGTTTCTATAGAAATTCGAAAGCGTTGTGTCAATACACGCTGTTGAAAGTCTGTCGATAATCGGCAACATCTTGGATGATGCAGTGTTGACCTCTTGTTGAGCGGTTATGAAATAGTGGCCCATGTGTTTCTTAAGAGCGCTTTTGGAATTCGCGCAACTGAAATTCTGTTGATTTCAGGCTCAAATGCTTCAGAAACTCTGCAAGTGACGCTTTTTGATTTTCTGCTACCTTTCCACTTCTGAACAACAGAAAATAGTACACGACAATCGGTTTTCCAGGAGCAGACACGGGGTGATTTTCATTAATGCAAAAGTAGTACAGTACATCTCCTAGCTGCGATAAGTCACCACATTCTATGTTCTGCCCGACCAATCAACAATCCTGTCTGATCAGTGCTGGTTAATGATAAGCATAGTGACGCATAAAAGAACAAAACAGATCTTGATCTTTTCATCATCATCATCATCATCAGCCTGATTATACCCACTGCAGGGCGAAGGCCTCTCCCATATTTCACCACTTAACCCGGTTCTGTGCTAGCTGCATCCACTTGACCCCTGCGAACTTCTTAATCTCATCCGCCCACCTAACTTTCTGCCGCCCCCTGCTACGCTTTCCTTCCCTTGGAATCCAGTTTGTTACCCTCAGCGACCATCGGTTATCCTCTCTTCGCACTACATGTCCTGCCCATGTCCATTTCTTGTTCTTAATTTCTACTAGAATGTCGGTAACTTGAGTTATTTCTCTGACCCACTCTGCACGCTTTCTATCTCTTAATGTTACCCTTACCATTTTTCGTTCCGTAGCTTTCTGGGTTGTCCTCAACTTAAGTAGAACTCTCTCGGTAAGCCTCCACGTTTCAGCCCCATAGGTGAGTACAGGTAAGATGCAACTGTTGTATACTTTCCTCTTGAGCGATACCGGTAAGCTGCTAGTCATATTCTGCGAGTGCTTGCCAAATGCGCTCCACCGCAATCTTATTCTTCTTGTTATTTCCTTTTCGTGGTCCGGGTCTGCGGTTACTACCTGTCCTAAGTAGACATATTCGCCTACTACTTCCAGTATTTCGCTACCTAATGTAAACTGCTGTTCCTTCCCGAGGCAGTTGAACATTACCTTAGTCTTCTGCATATTGATTTTCAAGCCTACCTTTCTACTTTTCCTGTCTAGGTCATCAATCATTATTTGCAGTTCATCCCCCGAGTTGCTTAGCAAGGCAATGTCATCAGCAAATCGCAGATTACTGAGGTATTCTCCATCTACCCTTATCCCTAACTGCTCCCATTCGAAGTCTCTGAGTACTTCCTCTAAACAAGCTGTGAATAGTACTGGGAAGATTGTGTCTCCTTGCCTAACACCTCTCTTTATGGGAATTTTGTTACTTTCTTTATGCAGAACTATGTTTGCTGTGCAGCCACTTCCAGCACTTTCACGTACAGCTTGTCTACCCCCTGATTTCGCAATGCCTGCATCACCGCCGAGGTTTCAACTGAGTCAAATGCTTTTTCGTAATCAATGAATGCTATGTATAAGGGCTGGTTATATTCCGAGCATTTTTCTATCACCTGATTGATGGTATGGATATGATCGATAGTAGAGTACCGTTTCCGAAACCCTGCTTGATCCTTTGCTTGATTGCAGTCTAAGGTTGTCCTGATTCTATTAGCGATTACCTTAGTAAATACCTTATACGTAACAGACAGTAAGCTGATTGGTCTGTAATTTTTAAGGTCCTTAGAGTCCCCTTTCTTGTGAATGAGGATAATGTTTGCATTCTTCCATGGTTCCGGTACCGTCGATGACACCAGGCACTGCGTATACAGGGTGGCTAGGTTTTCTATTACGATATCCCCCCCCCCCCCGTCCTTCAGCAAATCTGTAGTTATCTGATCCTCTCCAGCTGATTTCCCCCTTTTCATAGTTTCTAGTGCTTTCTTGACCTCGTCCTTCGTCACTGGTGGAACGTCTGACTGTTTTTCCCTACCGCCAATCTCATTATGGTCCTGACTACTTTGGCTACTGTAGAGATCTGTATAGAACTCCTCGGCTACTTTGACTATCTTTTCCATATTAGTGATGACGTTGCCCGCCTTGTCCCTTATCGCATACATCTGGTTTTTGCCTATGCCCAATTTCTTCTTTACCGCTTTAAGGCTTCCCCGTTCTTTACAGCATGCTCAATTTTTTCGATGTTATACTTCCTAATATCGGCCACCTTGCGCTTATTGATTAGCTTCGATATCTCGGCCAATTCGATCTGGTCTGTTGGATTGGAAGCTTTCATACTCTGGCGTTTCTTAATCAAATCTTTCGTCTCCTTAGACAGCTTACCGGTATCCTCTCTAACCGCCGTATTCACAAACGGGCCTTATACTTATGCCAAAAGTGGCACTTTCATAAGTGTACGGTAAGTATAAGATTTAGGCAAAGCTGAAGTGCGTTTCGAAAATCCGTCTTTACGTACCAAAAGAAGCCCTTATGGAAGTTACATTTATCGTGGTGGAAAATAGGCCTGGAAACGAGGGTACAACAAATTTTCACGCTACATTGCAAGTTTTTTTATAAATAAACAACTTCTAGCAACTGTAAACATAAAAGAAGTTTTGAATCTCGCGTTTATGGAAGTTTAACGCAAAATGTGGAAGCACGATTGCCATTTTTAGCCAATCGTCATTTTCAGTCTGGCCACACTTGTTGTGGTCCTTCTGTTGCTGCTGTTTGTACCGTTCGTGTTCTTGCTTTTTGACTTCGCGCGTGTTTTTGCTGTTCTCCTTTTGTTTTTCTTCCTCCTCGAAGTCAGCTGATTTCCCCGAGTATTTGCTTTTTTTTTCTCTTCTGCAATGGCATTAGAAAGGAGAAAGATTAACTTTACTGAAGAAGAGCGAGCGCTATTAATCGATCTGGCGACACAAAAAAAAGACATAATTGAGAACAAGCGCACGGACGCAGTTTCTGTGCACCAGAAAAAAAAAGTGTGGGAGGAGATCGCCCTTCACTTCAACAGTCGGCACGGTGTGCGGCCTCGCAGCAGCCAGCAGCTCCGGAAATGCTGGGAGGACTTGAAAGAAAAGTGGCGTAGAGCTAAGGCCAAGGACACAAAGGAGTTGTTCCGTACAGGTAAGCTGCCTTCTCATTGCATGCTAATAACGCCACAGTTAACTTGCTTCTCTCTAGTGTGTCCATATATCATAACGGCTACGCATTCGTTGAGCGCAGAGTTTACTGTCAAGTGCAGTTGTCAGAAAAAATGTATCCAGCTGACCGGACGTTAATGAAATTTGCTCTTGATTTCTCAGGTGGTGGCTCAGCGGTACCGTCATTGCTGACGGAGGAGTTAGAAAGGGTTGGCGCGGTGGCGTCGCATATGTCTGTGAGGATGGAAAATCCTTTTGACAGCGACCGCGCGCGACACGCCGGTGCCGACGGAGCCGAATGAGCCGAAGCAGCCTCCGCGGACGAATGTACGGAAGCTGTGGCAAGGCTGTTGGCTCCGATGCAAACCGCAGCAAACGCTGCATTCAATGGAAGCGAAGGTGAGGGTTTGCTCGTGCATTGTGTATTATGCGCACTTAGCTATATATGTTCTGCATTGGGTACGTCTGCCTGACAAAATGAAAGCATTATAATAAACCAGGATAGGATAAAAACCTACATTGTTTCTGTTTATTCCCACCTGCTTGGTCTTCCGAGACTGCAGTATTTTCAAGTAAATAAAATAAATAAATAACGTCTAGCCTTCTGTAAATTCTGCACCACTGTTGCAGAGCGTGCTAGTGAGGCGAGAAGTGGCTAGTGTAGTGATAGCAGTTGCTGGCAATGCTGGTCTCGCTCTTTTGGCCTAGGTTCAAACCCGACTGGAGTTGTTTTCTTTTTTCTTGAAGGAACCATCCAGGCGAAATTCCAAGAATGCAGATAGTACTGCTTCTGAATGAAAAGACTTCAGGTAGCATAAACACATTTTTATTTAAGGATACCATGTGTAACGCACACCAAGCAGGCACTGCAGAGCAATAAAACCATTTCAGGCACCGCGCGAAGAGTCGGTTTTGATTCATCAACTGTGCAGGGAACATAGCGACTGCATCCAGTTGTAAATGAGGATCAATTCCAAATGTTCAGTTTCTTATACACTGACTTGAGTATCAAATTGAGCAAAATCAAATACCACATTGTGGCATTATTTGCATATGCAATGGCAATGCATCTACTGACAGCGTGTGGGTGTTCTATACTAGACCCAAAACCCTGCACTATTTGACTGAGAACAAATTTCTCGGCAGTTTCCTAAAGTGTTAAAACCAGAAATATAAAGGCTACCATACTCCGCACCAACTTGTTCTCTATCTTTGTCGTCCTGCATATCAGCATAAATAGATTTTTAATGGAATGCTGGTGCATATAGCTGCTAATACATAGTTTCTAAGAAAATGTAACTCATGTTTCAGAAATTTCACAGGCATGGCCTCGTGCTCGTTAGCCGAAAGGTAACCAATGAAAGTGTATTAGGCTGAAGTAAACAGTGCATTTGCATTAAAATACCTTTATAATGCTGTTATCTGCATGAAAGATAAGCATGTGACTGGCCTTTGAAACACATATGCAGCTCCAGCATTGAAAACAATGGGAATGACTAATGCTGCCAGTGCAAGTTGCTGCACAGCTATCATTCTGTCATGGCATTATACTGTGGTGTTTTTGTGTTCTATATCACATAAAATTATTCCTAAAAGAAAGACTGTTCATGGCACCATGCTTTATTATGCACTATCCACAGCAAGGAGCAAGAACAATTAAGTCCTCATAGCAAGATATTCTTTTCCAGATGCTGATGAAGCAGACTGCCTTTATGAGGGAGATACAGAGATATGCCTCAGCAACGAGGATCCGACAGACGGACCAGGACTGGTACCAACACGGCATTCCTCTCCACAACCTATTCCTGCGACCACGGGGTTACGACGCACCGCTGGCTCCAGCATGCAGAGCGCTAGCATAGCCCCACCCAGCAAAGCCAACAGACGGCGAACAGCTCTCGAAGAAGAGCTTGAAGCACGGCTGCAAGCTGTTTCAGATGAAAAGCAGCAAAGGCAAAAAGAGCACCTTCTTCGCATGCGGATGATGCGTGCAGAAAGGAAAGAAAAAAAAGCAATTAACAAACAAAAGTTGGTTAATGCACGAACAAAAGCTGCCATTTTGCAGCTCCAGTTGCAGTTGCAGCAAAAGTAAATGGAATAAATGACTGGTTCAGAAAAAGTCAAGTTCGGGCTATTTGATTTGAGTACATCTTGATTTTGCGGCAGCAAGCAATGATCCGTCTGTATTAATCCAACCTCATTCTTTGCAGGAGCCTTTGTCACGAGAAACTTGCAGTAACATACATTATACAATGAAACCCTGTGATGCTTCAAGATGTTGGGTATGGTAATTGGTTATCAATCAAGGATCAAACCAATCCAAAGAATCACTAAATGAAAAAGTTTACTGTAAGCTTGTCTCCCCCTAGATCGATGGTATTGAAAACCAAATTACCGTCCTTTACAACATGTTGTATCGGAAGGGCTACAATATATATTCTCAGTTTTTTTGTGAGGATGTCTGCCCATAAAGTGTTTGACTAATAAGTGAATATAGATGGTATGTAGCAAGCAATATTCCTTGCCATACATATACCCTGGCCCTCTATGGATAGGGGCACACACTTCAGATGACCATTATGGGGACGAAAAGTGCTGCCGAACAATCCGGTTACGGACTCTGAATCCATTTTGGGTGTCCTCTGGCTGTGGCTGTGCAGCTGTCCCCGCAATTGGTCTGGCAGGATGCAGAGCAGGAGAGGGCAGTGTGATGGTGGATGGCTGGACATTGGGAGGGATTGGATCCTGCAGGTGCAGGCTCAAGTTGTGGAGAGCAGCACATGCTGTTATTACTAGTGCAGAAGTGGATGTCTTGATCTGCAATTTCATATCAAGGCATGGAAAGCGGCTTTTCCAAATACCAAAAACCCTCTCTACACTGTTTCGGATCCTCTTCTGAGAGGTGTTGTACCTAAAAAAAAAAACAAATGCGTTGTCTGAAATACTACAGTGGTCAATATAGCATCAATATTCCACACAATGCTATTTAGTTGCAGCTTACCTTCGCTCTGCACTGTTCTTAGGTTCCTTAAATGGAGTCATGAGATAGGGGCGACACGCATATCCAGAGTCTCCTAGCAAAATTCCTGCCACAGTACCATCTTCGAACAGGGCTCTGGCATGGCTGTTGTCAAAAATGCGACTGTCGTGGGCTGAGCCAGGCCAGCTGGCGACAACATCCAGGAATTGTAACCAAGGCCCTGTGATTGCCTGTAACATGGAAAGTGCCAATGTGGTCAGTCTTTTTCTAGCCTAGAACAAGGGCAAGCGGCCCACCTCAACACTGCTACAAGCAACAAGCCACTCTCAACACAGACAATATATGATAGCATCTTTATCAATAGCATTCACAATAATACTGCATGATGTGAACACCTGTTTGCAACCTGGTTAACCCACGTAGAGCTATAATTTCTAAAGTTATAGAAATGTCTGGCGCTAGGTTTTCCAAAAACAAAGTGATCATACTGCTGTTGACGTCCAGTGGTTGCTTGTGAAACAAAGGTGCGCTTGCTGTCGGCCGACTTGCAGCCTAATTTTTTTTTTTTAGGGCAACAAGCCTCTTTCAATTAACACATAACCCTAAGCCATTGTCCTTGTCAGTTGTATTCATTGTCTAGCTGTGATAAATGTTACAAGTGTGCATAAAAATTGTAGGCAAGGGACTCTGCGGCTACTGATGGTAGAGAAAACAGATTGTATTCTATACAGCCAATTTGTTAGCTTTTATATAACTGGGACACTTTGATATGACTTATAACAAACCGGTCACAATGCATAACATCAGTTTCAAAGTACTATTAATTACATCACATAACGCCAATTAGAAGGCTGAATAATAAATATAGCAACTGAAAATTTGTATTATAAATGTTACTGTTTCCAAATTACATTTCACTGCATCTTGAGTTAAAAGAACAAGCGTTTGAGTTTTTCCGAGTAATGTAAACTCAACTGAAATCGAAAATGAAAAACAAACGCAATATTGTCCAAGTTTGCCCCGTCACGAACAACGTAGGAAGTGAGCACATACCTGAACATTGAAAGAAAAGTATCCTTTTCTGTTCCTGAACACTTCGGCATCGTCGCCTCCGGGACTCTTGATGCGGACGTGGGTACAATCCAGACACCCTGTCACTCCAGGAAAACCTCCCATCCTGTAAAATTCCTGCATACCTTGCGGGGCTTCCGTGCAGTCTGGGAGCTTTACGAGTGCTGGAAACAGTCTGGCCGCTATCATTGTTGTGACGCGCTCAACAATTCGAGATACCGTGGGTTGCGAAATGTTGACCAGGTCTCCACTGACTACCTGGAAGGTTCCGGCGCCGTAAAAGCGCAATGTCACCAGCACTTGCAGGAGCGGCGGCACGGGGCAGCCACGGTCATCTGTTTTCGCTTGAAGCGGCAGCATTGCCAGCAGCTGCACAATGGCCTCTCTTGAGAATCGGTACCGAGAGAGGAACTCGCCGTTGTCGTACTCTTCCATTGGGTTGGTGCGGTCCCTCAGTATGCGCCGTGATGCTGTCACATATGGGCGACCTTTGCGGCTTTCGATTTCTCTTACGAGGGCTACAAAGTCGACGAACGCCGAGAAACTTTCAGAGTGGGTAGCCATCTTGGATCTCGTAAGGGGCGCGTTAAGATAGCTCCTAAGCTAGCTTGAAAATGGCTACTTATCGTTAAGTTTAAGATCGCCGAAAGGTTCGGTTTAAGTAGAAGTTTGGTTTCTGAAACACGTTAAGCCACTGTTAAGTGCATGGAGTGAAAAGTGTAAGGCCAGTTTGTGAATACGGCGGTAACTATCTGTTAGAGAGGATACTAACTGTATACTAACTAACTAGAACATCAGTTTTAACTCTTAAAATTAAGTTTAATTTAATTAAAAATTAAATTTGAAATTAAAAATTAAATTTAATTAAGTTAATTAATTTAACTCTTAAAATTAACTCTAATTTTAGTCAATTCAATTTAGTGTAATTAAATTTTAATTTAAATTAATTAAAATAATGTATATTTAATTTAATTTAATTTTAAATTAATTTTAATTAATTTATTAAATTTTAATTTAAATAAAATAAATTTCTAAAATTAATTTAATTTAATTTAAATATAAAATTGATTAAATTTAAGTTAAATTGAAATTTAAATTAATTAAATTTAAAATTAAAATTAAATTAAAATTAAAACTTAAATTAAATTAAATTAATTAAATTATTTATTTGATTAATTAATTAAATTAAATTAAAATTAAACCTTCAAAGTTTTAAATTTACTTTAAATTAAATTAAATTAATTTAATTTAAAAATTTAAAACTTAATTAAATTAAATTCTGAATTAAATTAAATTAATTTAATCTGAAATTAAAAATTAATTTAAATTTTAATTTAAGGTTTTAAATGAAACCCTTAGTTTCATCCTCTAACCCAAAGCCACTGGTCAGTTCGAAACCCGCCGCCGGACGCCCACCGGTAAAATTGGGTACAAGCGTCCCCCGGCCCGGCGCCCGGCTCTTTCAGGGGTGTGCGTTTGGGAGAGGCTCTGCTAACCCTGCTGTGCTCCCTCGGGGGCCTAGTTTCGAACAACCATGGTCTGCAAAGGCCGTGCTGGAAAAAAAAAAAAAAAACCTGGCTGCGTGACGAAAAAAAAACAGAAAATCCTCGCAGTCCAGAGCAGGTCGGCTCCGGCTGCAACAAAAAATTACCGCCTACCTCTACCGCGCACTCAGTAATGATATCTCTGAAATTATTGTTCCTTGCCTCTAGGGTAATGTCGCCATCCTCAGTTAGAGCTGAAAACCTATTCTGTAGCGAGATCCTGAACTCTTCTGCCCTCCCCCTCACCGCTAATTCGTTGATGGGTTTCTTTCTTACTAATCTGTTGCGTTCCTTCTTCAGATTTAGGCTAATTCGGGACCTCACCATCCTGTGGTCACTGCATCGCACTTTCCCGATTACCTCTTGATCGTTTAAGCCCCATTATACTTTCTCACTCATTAACCTACACTAAACTGACTAAATTGTTGATTGGTCGAGCAGAACATAGAATGTGTTGACTGACCGCAGCAAGGATATGTGCTGTGCTACTTTTGCATTAATGTAAACCACCTCGTGCCTGCTCCTGGCTAACCGTTGATCACGCAGCATTTACTGTTAATCCGCAGCGGAAAGGGAACACAGAATAAAAAATGCGCGTTAATGAGAAAGAAAAAATATGCATCTTTGGTGAACCCATAACATGAGCTGGGTTGTTTATTTGCTTTATTTGCAAAGAACGCCAGGCTGTTCTTTGCGTAAAACGCTGATACGTCCGGGAACTCCTCGCATGTGATGCTGAAATAAACAATATAAATCATAATTAAGTTGCGGTATATACTAACCTAAAAATAGAGCAAAGGCATTTGTGCACTGCTCCACGTCATAGCTCAAGAAATTTGTTGTCTAAAATGAGTTGTCACTGTCTTTCACTGCTTAGACGGCATCGACCGCCGCCTCCACACCTCGGCAGCACTACCACATCGTTCATTTCTCCCTGATAAACAATATATGCTGCCGTCAAAGATCCCATTGTGAATATAAATAGCAAAGCGCAGGTCACAAGCACTACTACCCAGAAAACTTGAAGCAAAATTACCAACTATAGGCACTAAAATGTGTGGAAACAAAAACAAACACTGCAAAAATGACGGAGCTGCACAGATTCAATAATCCACAATGTGTGACAGAGGCATATTATGATCTCGATAATGTGTCCGTCTCAGCGCGAGTAGCGTATCGAAAGAGTACAGCACTGTGCCGAACAATCCGTCAAAAACGGTCACCGGTTAAAAAAAAGAAAGAAAATGTCGCCATTCCAGCTGGCGTTCCATCGGCCCCAGCGTCCGCGTAGAGACAAGCCTCGTTCTCTCTCTCTCCCTCCTTTTTTTTCCGACGAGGCTGGTTTGTCTGCTAGAAATATTTACATGCGGGCTTCACCTTGTAGCACACACTGTACAAGACTGGCACAAACACGAATAGGAAAAAGTAAAATATTCACCAAAGTGCAGACGCTCCCTTCGCCCGCGCCGGCTTTTCGCCTAGAATCCAAAACGCCTGCGACTGTTGAACTTCTTAAACACGTCCTCCTTGTGCAGAAGCTGCCGCCCAAGAGCGGAGTCCTCCGAAGACTTAAATTCGTACGTTCGCGCTCCGATTTGAACAAAACGATCTTCGTGATAATCACCAGCGAAAAACCTACATACGGTGCTTCGTTCACAGTGCAAGATGCGACCATGGTGGCGGGAAAACGCCAACTGAACTGGCACATCGCCGCACTCAGCGTACCCGCGTCTGCGTGCAAAGAAAACGGGGCGCAGAAGAACAGCTTCGGTGAAAAGGGGAAGACGCCGCCCCCGCTGCGCGGCTCCGGCTATGTTGAAGCCAAGGTCATCTCCGTGAAGACAAACCACGGAGAAGGCAGAGAGCGGGGAGCACCCCTCCTCCTCCCCCTTTCCCCCCCCCCAGCCGACAGGGAGAGACCCCTCCGGACATGCTGGCGCCGTTCGCGGGGCACGGGGGAAGTGGGTACGGACAGGAGCAAGGCGGCGGCCGAATGCTTCTTTGAAAAGAAGAGTCGCCGATAGAAGACGCGTGCAATCCTGTTTTTGTTTTTCTTTTTATTTCATACGCGAATGTTTTTGCTATGCGTGTTAACTCTATAGTATGCGTGGGATCAATCCGTGATTATTAGAACCCCTCAATGTTTAAAGTGACTTCATTTTAGCATGGTGTAAACTAAGAAAGGAAGGAAAAGAAAAAAATAACAGTAAAATTCTCCAAAGACATACAGCGGTGGAGGATTCCAATACAGACTGCACCTCATTTTGCGGCAAAAAGCTACGGGCAAAAATACCTATGCTTGGGCAGAATGTCAGACCCTGAAGCATATATATAGTGAACTTTGGAACTGGTTTAAAAAAGCTCTGTCCTGCCCTACATGGTAGGTTCAATCTAGGATCCTGTTTGTTAGTATGATGACTCACTGAACTTGTTTTATGATAAATATAAAATATGTCCTACCACTAAATTTACCTTCTGTGACATACAGAAGCTGATCCATTACGGATTCTGATTGACATTCAACGATGTATTTGCATTATTAGTGGAGGCTTTGCCATCATGGATCACGGATCACTGCCTTGTCGTGGAGGAGGGGCTTGCGAAACTCGATGAAGTCGTGAGCTCTGCTGTGTAGGGCCACCCAAGATAGACAGGTCATGGCAGAGAGTTCTGACAAAATGTGATTCACTGGAGGAGGTAATGGCAACCCACTCCAGTATTTCCTGCCAAGAAAACCCTATGGCCAGTCACAATACCATTAATGATATGGCGCCGGAAGATGAGCCCCCCAGGTTGGAAGGCGTCCCATATGTTACTGGAGTTGAACAAAGGGCGATTCCTAGTAGCTCCAGGACAAATGAAGCGGCTGGGCTAAAGCCAAAAGGACGCTCAGTTGTGGATGTGTCGGGAAGCGACTGGAAAGTCCGATGTTGCAATGAGATGTATCACATAGCAACATGGAATGTAAGATCTATGACGCAACGTAAACTGGATATCGTCAAGCGAGAAATGGACAGATTGAACATTGATATCTTGGGTACCAGCGAGCTCAAGTGGACCGGAATGGGAGAATTTAACTCCGGCGACCATTATGTCTTTTATTGTGGGCACGAATCCAAGAGAAGGAATGGGGTCGCTCTCATAGTAAAAAGAAGAATGGGCAAAGCAGTGCTAGGGTACAACCCCCAAAGCGACCGAATGATTTCACTTCGGATCCAAGGTCACCCTTTCAACATAACAGTTATCCAAGTATATGCACCGACCACTACTGCTGAAGAAGCTGACGTTGAGAGATTTTATGCGGGCCTACAATGCCTTTTAGACCGCACCCCATCATCAGACGTCGTTTTTCTCATAGGAGACTGGAATGCTAAGGTAGGGAGTGAAGAAATATCCGGAATTACAGGCAAGTTCGGTCTTGGTGAGCCAAATGAAGCTGGGCAGAGGCTAGTAGACTTTTGTCAAGAAAACAACCTGACCATAGCGAATACTCATTTTCAACAGCACAAGAGGCGCCTGTACACATGGACTTCACCGGACGGTCTGTACAGGAATCAGATCGATTATATTATTTGCCGGCAGAGATGGAGAAGCGCTATACAAGCAGTAAAAACAAGGCTTGGGGCCGATTGTGGCACCGATCATCAGCTTCTTGTTGGCAAGATTAAGCTTCGATTGAGGAAAACGCAGAAAACTAGAAGGCCTTTCAGGTATAATCTTGATCAAGTTCCATTAGAATATGCTGTGGAAGTGAGGAATCGATTTCAATAATTAGATCTAGAAGACAAAGAGCCCGAAGAGATGTGGACTGATGTTCGTGATATAATACAAGAAGTTGCTACTAAGGTAGTTCCAAAGCAAAAGAAATGCAAGAAAGCAAACTGGTTATCTGAAGAGGCTTTGCAAATAGCTGAGGAAAGGAGGATGGCGAAAGTTATGGGGGAAAGAGAAAGATACAAGGTTCTCAATGCGGATTTTCAGAAAATAGCAAGGAGAGATAAGAATGCCTTCCTGAACATAGTGCCAAGCAGTTGAGGACAACAGCCAATTAAGGAACACAAGAGCTCTGTATAAGACAATCAAAGATATCAAAGGAAGCTTCTGTGCTAAGCTGGGCGTGATAAAGGACAAACGAGGCAAGGACCTCACTGAAGCCGCAGAGATAAAGAAGAGGTGGCAGGAATACACAGAAGAACTGTACAAGAAGGACCCGAATGTGCAAACGCAGCATAAGATGGTTGTGATCACTGATCTCGAGCCGGGCATCCTGAAGAGTGAAGTTGAATGGGCCTTAGCCAGCCTTGCTAAGAACAAAGCTAGCGGAATTGATGGCATTCCAGCTGAGTTGCTTCAAAACCTCAACCATCACGCTGATAACATTCTGCATACATTATGTCAGAAGATTTGGACAACCCTGCAGTGGCCACAGGATTGGAGGAGGTCAGTTTACATCCCCATTCCAAAGAAAGGCAGTGCCAAAGATTGTTCCAACTACCGCACGATCGCGCTTATTTCGCATGCTAGCAAGCTGATGTTGAAAATACTCCAAGGTAGGCTGCAGCAGTATGTGGATCGGGAGCTTCCGGACGTGCAAGCTGGGTTTCGCAAGGGCAGAGGAACTAGAGACCAAGTTGCCAACCTTCGCTGGATCATGCAAAAAGCAAGAGAGTTCCAGAAACCCATCTACTTCTGCTTTATTGATTATGCGAAAGCGTTTGACTGCGTAGATCACAGCAGATTGTGGCAAGCTCTCCAAGAGATGGGAGTTCCAGTTCACCTCATCTGTCTCCTCGGGAACCTGTATGAAGGGCAAGAGGCCACAGTCAGAACTGGGCATGGTCTTACTGATTGGTTTCCGATTGAGAAAGGCGTGAGGCAAGGCTGCATACTGTCGCCCTGCCTATTTAACCTATATGCAGAGTGCATCATGAGAGAGGCCGGTCTGGACGAGTCTTCAGCTGGAGTGAAGATTACTGGAAAACGTATCAACAACCTTAGATATGCGGATGATACCACTTTAATGGCAGAAAGTGAAGCGGAACTCAAGAGACTTCTGATGCGCGTACAAGAAGAGAGTGAGAAGTTTGGGCTTAAACTGAACATTAAAAAGACAAAGATCATGGCGTCTTGCCCTATCAAGTCCTGGCGCATCAAGGGACAAGAAGTGGAAGCTGTGACAGATTTTCTCTTCTTGGGCTCCAAAATTACCTCGGAAGGAGACTGCAGCCATGAAATTAGGAGACGCCTGCTTCTGGGAAAGAGAGCAATGGTTAGCCTTGACCGCCTAGTAAAGAGCAGAGACATTAGTCTGCCAATAAAGATCCGTATAACTCGTGCTATGGTCTTTCCAGTTGTGATGTATGGATGCGAGAGTTGGACTGTGAAAAAGGCTGACCGCCGAAGAATTGAAGCGTTTGAATTGTGGTGCTGGCGAAGACTCTTGAGAGTTCCTTGGACTGTCAGAAGATCAAATCAGTCAATATTGTCGACCATAAACCCTGACTGCTCTTTGGAGGGTCAAATTCTAAAGTTAAAGCTCAGCTACTTTGGTCATCTGATGAGAAGAGAGGAGTCGCTGGAGAGAGATTTGATGTTGGGAAAGGTCGCCGGAGAAGGGGTAGGCAGCGAACACGATGGTTAGATGGCATCCTCGAGGAGCTGCAGATGAAGTTGTGTGATGTTGGGAAGATGGTGAGAGACCGGAAAGCGTGGCGTGACATGGTCCATAGGGTCACGAAGAGTCGGACACGACTGAACGACTGAACTGAACTGAACTGAACTTGCCATCATGAAGTTTTTAGGGCATATTTTCACTGTGTTGCGAAGCTTGAGCTAAGTGTGCACCGTTAATATGTACTTTTATATAACATGAACGAGCACGCAGCTGCATGCAACTGCATGCTGCTCTTATATTTCCCTTAGCAGAATGTGGCCAATAGTTGATTACAAGTGAGACCAAAAATTCATAACGAAATTGTTACATCATGCTTTTATCATTTGTGCCTAAAACTACTTAAAAACATGGGTCAGCATGAACAGTACACGCTAATTGTTCGTGAACGTTGAAAACTGACAACAAAAAGCACATAGAAAAAATTGCACAAAAAGTCTATTGGGTAGAACACAATGAAAATTCTGTTGGCCCTGTAAAGATTGCATTCAGCTGGGGTTGAATGTCTATCGAAATTCAGTAAATTCAAAAGGCGGTCAATAGTCCAACAATAGAGTTTCAAAACTCATTTTTGTAAGGGATAAAGCAATCCCAGAGTCTGTTATGTATTCACTTTACGTTGATGACTTGCAAATTGCCTGTACATCATCCAACATATCATCCTGTGAGAGGCAAATACAGATAACATTGAATAAGTTAGCTACATGGGCAGACAGGAATGGATTTAAATTCTCCCCTAAAAAAACAGTAGCTGTTCTTTTTTCACTTCAGAGAGGCCTACAGACAAATCCAACTTTATACCTAAATGAAGCTGAACTGCCAACAAAAAATAAACATAAATTTTTAGGTATAACTTTTGACAAAAAAATTAACATTCCTGCCTCACATTACTAACCTCAAAAAGAAAGCTTTTAAGTCCCTCAACATACTCAAAGTTCTCTCAAAGAAGCACTGGGGATGCGATCGAACATGCCTTTTACACATTTATCGCTCTGTTGTACGCTCCAGTTTAGATTACGGCTGTATTGTGTATGGCTCTGCGAGGTCATCATATCTAAAGCGATTAGACCCAATACATAACCTCGGCTTACGTCTTTCTAGTGGTGCATACAGAACATCCCCCATTAAAAGCATCTATGTAGAAACAAGTGAACCATCCCTTGCCGACAGGAGGAGCATGCTTACATGTGAATACATACTCAGGATAAGATCTTTACCAAAACATCTCTGTTTCCCCTTAGTTACAAAGTGCCCTTCCAGAACACTGTTCATAAACAAACCCCATTCTATCAGACCTTTACTACTCCGCTTCGAAGAAATATGCCAAGATTTAGAAATACTGGATGCACTTCCAACTGTAGCCCAGAGACAGTATCCATTTCCACCCTGGTACAGCCTTCCCTCTACATGTGACCTCACACTAACAGCCTTCCAAAAAAATCAAACAGCACACGAACACATATTACAGGAATACCCAGCACTACGAGAGAAGTATATGAACTTCACCGAATTTTTCACAGATGGATCAAAACCAGCAAATTATGTTGGATGTGCTGTCGTGCAAGGCAACAGAGAAAAAGTTGTAAGGCTACCTAACAGTGCCTCAATATTTACTGCGGAATGTTACGCTGTCTATGTAGCTGTAAATAAAATTGTGCAACCGAACTATGAAAAGAGCATAATCTATACCGATTCTTTAAGTGTGCTTACGCCATTACATTCCAAAAATGCAGTTGAGCCTATAGTAGGGAACATCATTCACGGCATAGAAAAAATCACAACGCAAGGCCAAACCATAATCTTTTGCTGGGTTCCTAGTCATGTTGGGATAGATGGTAACGAAGTAGCCGACTCATGTGCTGCACAAGCTCGAACTAAGGAAATAAAGAAAATACCAGTTCTCTACAAGGATTGTATTAAGTTAGTAAAAAGAAGCCTGATAGATAAATGGCAGAAAAAATGGAATAACGAAGAGCAAAATAAACTACACACAGTAAAACCCATAGTAGGAGAATGGAAATTATGCACACAGAACAAACGCTTCAGTGAGGTGATTTTGTGCCGTCTTCGAATCGGACATACACAATTGACACACAATCTCTTACACAGAAAAGAGCAAAAACCATTATGCGAAGAATGTGGAGGTGAGTTCACCGTGAACCACATTTTGATCTCGTGCACAGAACTTGAACAGTTAAGGAAAAAATATTTTACTCCATTCTATAATGAACGCATCCCATTCCACCCCTGTTTACTATTAGGAGACCCGCTTGTTGAAATTTTATCTGTTTTTAGTTTTCTTAAAGAGTTAGGGATTCTAAATCAGCTGTAATTTTCTAAACTTTTCATTTTCACTCATAAAGAAGCTCAGTAACCTAGTGTTTGGCGCATGATGGCCATAGTTGCCTATGTGCCAAAAAACCCAACCCAACCCATAATGTTGGGCGTTTCGAAACTAAAAGACACAAAAAAATGTTTCTTACGCGTCTGCATTGGTCTACCGGCGTCGTCTCTGCTGCTCGCTGCTCATTTGCCGGACACTTGAGACGCTTTGCAACGCCGTCCTACCAGAGATTGGATTTCAGCGATGCGTCGTCATGATTCGCCGCAGGTCTTCTCTCTGTCTTTCTTCCTCTCCGATGTTGCTTTCTGCGTCCCATGCTTGCCAGTAACTCTGCAATGACGTCACGTGAATAAGCTCCATAAAACCCGCATTCGTGTTCAGAAGCGTTCTGTTCCTTGGTGAGATAACCTCGCCGTGTCTCGAGCTCCCAGTTGCATAGCGTTAAACAGGTAAGCGACATCAGTGGTTTTTGCTTGTTCCTTCGCTTGTGTTACAGATTTGTAACTGAGAATACGCACTTTTTTCGGAGTCATTTTCTTCTTAATTCACAGTGTCAGCTTTGCTGCGGAATTTATGCAAAAAAAATTGCAAGAGCGTTTTATGTTCGGTGGCTGCGTTAGATGGAGTGAAATGAAGAGGCCTTCATGTGCTTTGCGATGTAAGCGCACGTTGAAGATCCCCAGGTGGTCGAAGTTACTCCGCAGCCCTACACTACGGCTCCTCTTTCTCTCTTTCCACTTTCTCTCCCACGTCCCTCCCTCGCCTTACGGCGCCGTTCAGGGGTCCACAAAAACAAGTGTGACAGATACTGCGCCTTTCCCTTCCTGTGAACCAGTCATAAATAATAGTATATTATTTCATATTATCGGAGAAGGCTGAAGGAATAGAGCTCTGTGTCATGTTGAGGGTCATAGGGGCGCCGCTAAATATCTGAAAAGTGGGCCACAACGTGCGTGCTCGAATTACCCGAAGACGCAAACTATTCTGCATCTGAGCGCTGGGGTGAACCTGCGAATTTGTTTATTCCAACGTGCCTTCTCAGGTTTGGCTTGGGCTCCAAAGGTTCCACCCTGCTGTCAGCTCCTAGTAACCCGTCACCATGTCGTAATATAAAGAAATACGAAGTGCGAACACCACAAGCTGGTTATGAACCCAAGCCATATGGCGTAGCTACCTTTTTCATGCTTCACCGGGTGTCTGTAGAGACGGCAGCGCTGGTGTCAGCTAACAACTCTGGTTTCGGACTCTGCAGTGCAAGTCGGGTTTGAATGAGTTGCAGAGAGGCATGCCCAAGCTGATGGGCAACAGCAGCCTCACACGAGCTTGGCCTCACATGCCTGAACGCTTGTATAAATTGAGTGAAACGTCGCTGAAAACATACATATGGCCCCGCCGCATCAGGTAGGGGTAATATTCCGCAAAATTCATCGTCGGTCCCTCCTGGCGCTTCCTCTTGGCTGTAAACGAGATCAGTTTTCCGAATGCTCACATAACGAACGGCATTATGAGTATCAAGGCTGGTATGAGAACTACGTACGGTATTCCGAAGGTCGTCTAAACAACGCAATGAGTAGAAGCGCACATGAAGTATAACGTATACATTGGCTGCTTGAGGAATGAAGTACTGAAGAAAAGGCCATAGAGAAGGCTATTAAGCAAAGAGCGGACACTCCCGTGCGGCCCTACAGCCGAGGTACTACACTTTGTTTTTAATTTAGTTTCAACCAACTGAATACATATATATCACAATAGTAAACTACTCATGATCTCGATCAAAACTTCACGCTGGCCATGTGACAAAGGTATTCCAAGGAGCCTACTGTACGCGACTTATACCAGTAGATGTCATCAAAAATGCAGGCCACGAACAGGCAGCAGCGCTTTTAAGACCACAGCGAGAATGTTTTAGCCATGACAATGAACGTCGCATGTAAAAATAGAGCTTACGAACCGGCAAAATCTCATGTGCTGTAGAGTGCATATTCACAAAACGATCACAAATGAACAATAACTCTTCTTGTAGTGCCAAATAAAAGCTTGTGCTGAAACGGCGTGCCACCAATAAATTCTATTATATATAGCGT
The DNA here is from genome assembly GCF_055883805.1 of Amblyomma maculatum. Lineage (NCBI taxonomy): Eukaryota > Metazoa > Arthropoda > Arachnida > Ixodida > Ixodidae > Amblyomma > Amblyomma maculatum. Next base: position 22,826,284 of record NC_139350.1, on the reverse strand, counting down.
AGGTATTGCGGGAGACGTTCGAAAAATTACGCGTCTGAAGCAATGCCTATGTGCTTAAGAAAAAGGCGATTCAAAAAACAAATGCTGGCCGGTGGCACATGTCCGGCGCAGCATCAACATTTTTATTGACATTACCATTTGGCAGTATTTTTGCTTCGTCATAGCGAGTGAGGTAGTCAGTGGCAACTATGATCCATTTGTTACCCGCAGATGATGTCAGAAAGGTGCCGAGCAGCAGATCAAGACAAATTTGTTGAAAGGGTTCGTTCGATGGTGGTATGGGGCTCTGTAGCCCAGCTGGTCTCATTGGGGGCGTCTTGCGTCGCTGGCTCTTACGGCACGTTTTCACGTAATGGACAACGTCGGCAGGTAACCGCGACCAGTAATACCTCTCTTGGATCAGATGCAACGTTCTCGCCATCCCGAGGGGCCCTGCTGCTGATTCATTGTGGAACGCCTTAGGCAGGACTCGGAGGTATGTGGTCCTGTTGGCTGCGAAATCCTTCTTCACAAGGACGTAGTTGTGCAACGCGAAGGACGACAGCTGACGCGTGAAGACCATAGGAGCAGAAGACGTCTTGCCTTCTAGGTAATCCACCAAGTCTCTCAACAGAGGGTCCGAGCGCTGCTGCTCTGCAATACTGGTGGTGCTTACCGGTCCCATGAAGGCGTCGTCGGCGTCTCACTTCGGAGGTGCGTCAACAGGGGCTGGCGTCAAGCAGTCTCCCTCAGGATGCTTGCGACCAGATTTGTACACCACCGTCATGTCGAATTCTTGCAGGCGTAAGCTGCATCGTGCAAGGCGGCCAGAGGGGTCTTTCAAATTGGCATGTCAGCAGAGCGCATGGTGACCGTTTACGAGCTTGAAAGGTCGAACGATCGGTACGGACGGAATTTCAACGTGGCCCAGATGACGTCGAGGCATTCTTTATCGAGCAATGTATGTTGCTGGGCGAGCTGGTAGAGCATAATGGAAAACAGCGCTCGCAGAAGAAGGACAAGAGGGACCTGGTAGAGGGACCTGCTAGCGTAAGCGATAAACTGTCTACGCCGGCTTTCCTCTGAACAAGAACGGCGCCTATACCTACGCTGCTTGCGTCGGTTATACATTTCAGTCTAAGCGTTTTCATCAAAATGACCGAAGACAGGCGGAGACTGTAAGAGGCGCTTGAGCTCCTCGAAGGCTTCTGCTTGCGGTGCTTTTTACTGAAACGGTACGTCTGCCTTTGTGAGCAGCGTCAAAGGTTTGTTGAGGTGCGAAATGTTCTTGACGAATCGTGGGTAATACGCGCACAGTCCGAAGAATAGGCGCACAGCTTTCTTATCGTGTGGTTGAGCAAACTGTGCGATCGCAGCTGTTTTTTTTTTATCTCTACGAACGCTGTCCTTGCTTACGATGCGGCAAATGAACAACAGCTCCTCGTAAGTGAAGTGGCACTTCTCTGCTTACAGTGTTAGCCTTGACAACTTGATTGCGTCGAGCACTGTGCGAAGCCTTTTCAGGTAGTTTTCAAAGGTCGAAAAGAAGACAACGATGTCGTCTAAGTACACCAGATGGCACTTCAAGCCAGCCAGTACGGTATCCATTACTCGCTGGATCGTCGCGGGTGCGGAGCAGAGTCCTCATGGCATTACCTTGCACTCGAAGAGGTCGTCTGGTGTGATTAACGCGGTCTTCTCGCGGTCTCTGTCATCGACCTCATTTTATAGATAGCCGCTCTTTAAGACCATCGATGAGACGGATGTTGCGTTGCACAGCCGCGCCAGTGTGTCGTCGTTGCGAGGGAGAGAGTAAATATCTTCGTTATGCTACTCAAGCGGCGTTAATCGACGCAGAAACAGTGTGCCGTCTTTGAACGACTTGAACGACTCGAATGAACAACCGCTGCTGCCGAGGGGCTCTTTGACGGCTGGATGACATCGTCATGATGCATGTCATAGTCTTGCTCACGGATGGCTTGGCGTTCTTGCAGCGATACGCGGTAGGGGCTTTTGGCGCAGAGGTAGGGCGTGTTCATCCGTGATAACGCGATGCTTTGCCAATCGAGTTTGTCGCACCTTCGAGGCGGACGAAAAGCACTCGCTGTAGCTTTCAAGAACTGTGCGAATCTGGTCTTGTCTGCACCGGGGTAGGGCTGAGTTGACGTCGAAAGTGGGCACATTTCCTCGGGTGGGTGCATCGCCTACGGGCTGGTCCGATAGAGCGAAGACATCTCGCGTGCCTGCTAGCGCGTCGAGGAAAGCGATCGTCGTGCCTTTGTTAAGGTGCCGATATTCTACGGCGAAGTTCATCATCAACACCTGAGCTTATCCTTCCCAGAAATTGTCGATGTCTCTTGTGATTACTACCTTGTTCCAAGAGCAGGTGAGTGTTTCTTTCGACGATGCCTTCGGCGGATTCGACGTCTGCGCTACCCACGCAGGCTACCACGCTTGATCGGGGCGACATGGTCAATTCTTCGCCGAGGGCGTTTAGAGCGACCGGTTGCGTCGAAGTGGTCGTAAGAGGTATGAGGTTGTCCGTCTAAAGCTTGATGAGCTTTTATCGAAGATCGATGATCGCCCGATGTTCAGTGAGGAAATCCATACCCAGGATAACGTCGCGCGAGCAGCTCTTTAGGACCCCGAAACTCGTAGGATAAGTGCGCCTTTCACACTCTGGTGTTGCATCTCCCCGGATGGCGTAATGGGGTGGCCACCAACGGTGCGTATTAGCGGCCCATCCCATATAGTGTTCAATTTTTTGAGCTCGGCGCGAACGTTTCATTGACGACAGAATAGTCGACTCCGGTGTCCATTAAGGCGGTAACTGTGTGACCATCGATAGCAACTTCGAGGTCACTTGATCGTGTTCTGGTATTGCATCTTGGCTTCTGTGTTCGATCTCTACTTCGTCATGTGTTGAGGTCGCGTCCGGGACACACCGTTATCACTTCGCTGGGCGGCGGCGTCAACTTGGTGTCTGGCCGTGTTGTCGATGTTGCCGTCCTGGGTAGCGGCGGTGACACTTTGAAATCTGGGCGCGTGACCGTCGAAGGCGGTCACGCGAACCAGAGGCGGTCACGCCAGCGTTGGCGTAATAGCTGTGTCGTCGTTACTCGTGATCAGCGGCGGAGGCTCTGTTTTTTCACCGTTGAGCAACCTCACCTGCCAAGGTTGCTGTCTTCAGTTTTTCCTACGGGGGCTTTGATATGCATGCCGTTCTCATTATTTCATTTTTTCAATATGCATATTTCCTGACGAGTGCCATGCGTTTTAAAAACTGTTTTTCTTTCAAAAACTGATAGTATTTAGCCTGTATTAAAGGGGTCATGCTATAGTCATCCAATATATAGCAGTTTTGTAATCTGGCAGATACCAATGAGCCTTATTATTCCCTTATATTTCCGAGATTTGAGAGCCTTAGACGCAGTCTTTATTTGAAATAAAGTTACTGAATTTGATACAACGAAGCTCCCCCCACCGACAGCGACCGCCATGTGGAGACGATTGGTGACGTCACAGACGGCCCCTGCGTCGTCTGCTGCCGGCACCCATAAACTGCCGATACACTACGGCGTGGTCGCGCCTGCTGAAAGACCAGCATGACTCGTAATGAATGCACTCAGCATGTTTCTGAAAACAGAATACAGACTGTAGTGAAGCGCGATTTAGTTCCTGCTCAGAACGACGGCCGCCATCATCCGTGGCAGCACTGCCACCGTCCCCCCCCCCCCCCCCTGAAAATATTTTCCTTCACTCCAAAACAATGGGGTTGAAAGAGAGTTTCATGTTCAAGAGGTCCTTTTACTAAAACACCTTGCTGATCACTTACAAAGTGCCGTCCGCTGTGTCTTCGATGATAAGCAATGTATAGGCCTGGCTACGACTACGGAGAAGCAGAGGGCTAGAGTGCGGTCATCAGCTGCGCTCGCGGGGGCCATCATTGCTGTATGCTTGCGGCATCCTGTGCTCTAAGCCTCACGAGCTTATCGTCCACTTTTATAATGAGCCTCGGGCTAGGCTCAGGCCTGGCAGAGAACAGCGCAAATGATGAGACGGGAGGGCCGGGGTATTGAGTGCCGCGATGTATCGCCTCGCACCTTATACATACTGCGGCGCTGTCGGGTTGTACTCTATGATTAAAGAGCCTACATGTCGAGCCGGACGCCGCAGCGCAACATGTAGGCTCCCTATTGAATGTTGTACAAAAGCGCCATTGGACGGCACTCTATGCGCATTTCATGTGTTGATATTGATTCGTGTTTCAGTGTAGTGTGTACCTTGTTCGAGGGGGCCAGCTCATGCGAATTTCGTACTCGGGCGCCGACATCCTCCTGAACCCCACCCACAAGCGCCGTGCTGTTGCATAGGTTAAAAGCGCTAATAGAGAACGAAAAGCACTTTGCGGTAACTGCTTATAGTGGCATGAATGCTGTTGAGTCCGCCCTATCGGCTTTGCGTAACCGCGGTTGAAGCTGCTCGTGCACAAAAATGCAGCAGACGACGCGGCGTCACTTATGTCGTTACTGGATACGTCGGTGGCCAGATCAGCAAGCTGTTCACAAAAAAAAAAATACTAGTTTTAAAAGATATCTGCAGCTGCTGTGGAGATAAAACGTTAAGGTTTATTTGCTTGGCACGTCGGGAATTAACTCAGTAAACAGTTTATAATCCAAAATTGGTGTCATGACCACTTTAAGAGCAGAAGATGGGCTGCGTTCTTTTATCGTGAACAACGTTCTATCAGGAGAGCCTTCAAGGGAGATTCTGAGCATAAGACCTAAAATGTTCTGCCGCTACCCCTCAGAATGTGCGCAGCTGCATGTATTCAGCCAGTTGTGCCAAGCCTTGCGCTTCCGTGGCCCAATTGCGCTGTTTATGTGTGAGGTTCAAGGCGCTGCTAAAGACCCTTACCGTGGCTCGGGGCAGTTGTCACTCCTGCGGGAGTGATTGCTACCCGCTCTTGAAATAGTAGGGAAACGTGCAAAACGAAAGAAACGTTAAAGCACGCGAAATATTCGTTTATCTACGCTCCTCAGCCACTCCACGTACACGATTGCAAGCGTCACCGCAATTGTGTGTTGCTTTGTCGACAATGCAGGACCCAGTTCACGCCCAACTCCTTGTCTGGTTGTCGGTCTCAGAAAGGCCACACGCGGCTACAACGGCTCTTGCCAGCTGCAGGAGTGATAACAGCCCGCTGTGGCACGCGTATGTAAGTACCACATCACATAAATACCATGTTATGCAGCTGCGTCGTCATATCATTACTTTGTTTTGCTTAATAATAATAATATTAATTTATAGGCAAACTGTTTAAGCATACATGCTTGTGAACGGAGCTGGGCAGTACAGCGTCATTACATACGTGCCGAGCCATCCCCAAAATATATTGAAAAATATTGATACGAAAAATACGTGAAATGGAAAAAGCAAAAAAAAAAAAGAAATGACAAAAGATTTAGCACAAATCAATGAAAGTTGTGTGTAAAAAAATTCTATGCAGTATTTCTTACTGATAAACAATGTATCTAGAATGAAACGGTACAGGCGAACCGTAAACGCTCAATCACATTGCACAAATGATCGAATAGACTGCTTAAATTTACGAAGAAAGTTTAGTGACGTGTTTCAAATTTATTGAAGGTAGAAGGTACATAAAATCACCGAGTTTTTTCTCGTAATTTGTTTAAAGACGTGCCCCCGCAGGGGAACCTTGTGTAATGAGGTGTTGGTGCTTGGCGCCACCACGCACCCTGAGCCCCCATACCGAAGCTGTAATCCGTACCGTGGCGATAGGTTGAAAGGTTGAGGGAAGAAACCGTGAACGGTGGTGGTCGAAGTAGTTGTCAAGCCTCGGCCGACGGGCTCCCCACCTGTCTGCCAGGTGTGGGGCTCCGGGACCTTCCTCCGCATATAAGGGTGAAACAGAGGCGACAGAATATATGGAACCCTTAGACCACCCATAATGCATGGAAAAACATTCATCAAAAAAACTTGATCGACCTCCGAAAAGGAGTCGCACCGAAGTGACACAAAAAATTACGACACCAACTGAGAACTTCCCAAAGTTTCTTGTCCTGCGCTCATCATCAGAGTCTAAACCTATAAATGAGCTATCAGTTTTTCTGATAGCCAGAGCGAAAAAACTATAATCTGGTGACTTGCTAATAGAGGTATTAGACAAAAGCCAGTCTGGTAAACTGCTCATAACAAAGACATTTGCTCACCTTGACGTTCAGGTATCGCCCCACCGCAGTCTTAACAGCTGCCAGGGAGTGGTTTCTGAGCGAGACCTCTTAAATGAAACAGAATCAGATCTCCTTGAGGGCCTACAGAACCAAGGTGTAACAGCAGTACGAAGAATAACCATCAGGCGAAAGAATGAAGAAATAAAAACAAAACATATTGTTCTCACTTTCAACCGGAGCACACTTCCTGAATTCATCAATGTGGAATTCATCCGATGCAAAGTTAGTCCGTACATACCAAGCCCCTGCAGGTGCTTCAAGTGTCAGCGGTACGGTCATGGTAGCCAGACATGCCGAGGATGCCTTACCTGTGCGAAATGCAGCGCACATGACCATGCAACTGATAATTGCAATGCAATTGACTTCAAATATGTGAACTGTCAGGGCACACACCCTGCATACTCACGGTCCTGTGTGGCCTTTCAGGCCGAAAAGGAAGTGATCAATCTGAAAGTAACCGGGAATATATCATACGGTCAGGCGCGGAAGAAACATAAAGTTCTCGCCTCTGCTCCCTATGCTGACGCAGCCCGTAGAAGGGCCAGGCCGCGTCTAGTAACGGTGGGCACGCAGTGCAATGCTGCTGACGTGCTCCCACCACGACTCCTCAATATGCAGCCACCGGCTGCCCCAATCTTTGCACTCCCGGAGGTCACTTTCTCCCAGACGTCCGGGACACCAAAGACATCTGAGAGAAACTTGGTTCCTCTGGAAAAACCTCGTGCCTCCATGCCTTCACCAGAGGCGATGGAGGGTAGCGTGAACTCCACAGCGTCAGTGGCGCCTAGGCAGTCCGCCAATGAGAGGCGGTGCCTGCCGAACCGTTCCAAATTGAAAAAAAAAACATACGCCAGTTAAGCCACCTGATAAAGGCGGCGAGTCTTAAACCCACTGTCTCATCCACATCCCGCACTTACAAAAATGGCTACTGAGAGCATCGTTTATTGGAACTGTCGGGGACTACTAAATAATCCGGACGATGTATATGAAATCCTTGCCGAGCACCAACCAAACATATTTTGTCTGCAAGAAACCCACTTAAAATCAGCAGATACATGTTTCCTCAAGCAGTACCTCGTATTCAGGAAGGATAGGCAAGGCAGCACTCGCCCCTCTGGCGGTGTTGCCATTCTAACTCAAACATCAATCCCATGCCGAAGCATCTCACTTAATACAGACCTAGAGGCAGTGGCAATACGAGCCTTAATTTTTGGTAAAATAACAACAGTGTGTTCTCTGTACATTCCTCCAGATTATAGGTTTGTAGCGAAAGTTTTGAAACTTCCGGAACCATGGCTGCTGGTCGGAGACTTTATTGCACACCATCCATTATGGGGATGTACAAGAACGGACTCCCGAGGTGTGCTAATCGAAAAATTCTTATTGTCCTCTGGATCATGCCTACTTAACACAAAAGAGCCAACATACTACAACATATTACATAACACATACACATCCATAGATTTAGCTATTGGCTCACCAATGCTCTTAGCAGCTACAGAGTGGGTTGTAATTAACAATCTATATGGAACTGACCATTTTCCGATCTCTGTAAAGTATGCAGGTAATAAAAATGAAAATGCGTCTAATCCTAGAAAGTTTAAAGAATATGCAGCCAACTGGGAGATGTTCAGGGAACACTCATCACTGGCCTGTTCACCAGTTACTGTCTTAGGCGTTGATGAAACTCAACGCTTGATCACGCTGCACATCATAGAGGCAGCAGAAAAATACATTCCACAGACGTCAAGTAAGCCACGAAATAAACGAAGACCCTTGTGGAATGCAGAATGTAAGACTGCTCGTGACACTCAAAGCAGGGCATGGTCGAAACTACGCTGATACCCCACAGCCGAAAACCTAATACACTTTAAGCGTGCAAAGGCAAATGGCAGGCGTATTCGACGCATCTCCAAGCGAAAAAGCTGGTCATCATTCCTTTTTTTCTGTGAACTCTTATTCTGATGCACACAAAGTATACAACAGGATAAGAGCACTCAAAGGATATAGCACAATCCCAACGGCCCTTGTCAGCACCAGTGGCGACTCTCTTGAACATCAAGCAGACACACTAGGGCAACACTTTGAATACGTATTCAGCTCAGCACACTATACAGATTGCTTTTTGCGGCACAAGGCAACAGAGGAGAGGAAGCACATACGTGATAAAAGACCATCCTCAGGAGGATACAATAGCCCTTCACCATGCAGGAGCTGAAGATTGCACTAGACACATGTGGTAACACAGCACCAGGTCCTGACAGGATCACATATGGAATGCTCAGGCATCTGCATGTGAACACTCTTGAAACCCTACTCTGCCTGTATAATAAAGTATGGGCCACAGGACGCTTTCCTAAAGCATGGAAGGAAGCGATCATCATCCCAATATTAAAACCCGGAAAAGAACCCACACTTGCTGCTAGTTATCGGCCTATCGCACTAACCAGCTGTCTATGCAAGCTTTTTGAGAAAATGGTAAATCATCGCCTTCTGCATTTTCTTGAATACAATGGCCTTCATCAAAACCACGCTGGTTTTAGAGCTGTGCGGTCAACAGCTGATCAGCTCATTGCCTTTCAGTCTTATGCAAGGGATGCTTTTGTGCATAAACAACATTGTTTATCTGCCTTTTTCGACCTTTAAAAAGCATATGACACCACTTGGCGCTATGGTATCATCCGCGACCTCTTCTCTCTTGGCATTACAGGGAACATGTTGAATACAATTCGAAGTTACTTGTCTGAAGGGACCTTCAAAGTTCGTGTTGGCAATGCATATTCAAAGCAGTACATTCAGGAAAATGGTGTCCCTCAAGGTGGTGTTCTCAGTTGCACACTTTTCGTAGTCAAAATGAACTCTTTAAAAAGCGTGCTGCCAAAAACTATTTCTTGTTCTGTACATGTTGATGACGTCCAGATGAGCTTCAAATCTTGAAACTTGGCGATCTGTGAACGACAGATTCAGCTAGGTGTAAACAAATTGTCCAGGTGGGCTGATACAATGGGTTTAAATTTAACTCTGAAAAGGGTATTTGTGTAATTTTCTCTAAGCAGCGTGGCATCAGGCCTGGCCCCAACATTACACTGAATGGTCAGAGCCTTGCCTTTAAAAAGGAACATAAATTTCTTGGCGTAGTTGTTGACGAAAAACTTTCCTTCATTCCCCACATAAAACAGTTGCGACTGAAGTGTCTCAAAGCAATGAATTTGCTAAAAATATCTCTCTCACCGCTCATGGGGCACAGACCGCGACTGCCTTCTGAACCGTCTGAATAGTGTAGTTCTTTAACTCGACGCTCGATTGCTCGATGCACTATTGCTCGATGGTCTATGGGTCAGCATCATCCTCTGCGCTAAAATTGCTCGATCCCGTGCACCACCTCGGCCTTCGCCTCGCTACGGGCGCTTTTCGAACTAGCCCAGTTGCTAGCCTCTATGTCGAGGCTACTGATGGTCACTGCAATGAAGCAGACAATTTACTTCTCTAACTTATGCTATGAAGGTACTATGCCAACTGGACCATCCATGTCGTCGGCTCCTGCTTGACAAAACTGGCACAGCACTTTTCTCAAGAAAACCATCTCTAACACCATCATATCCAATCAGAGTTGCCATGCATATTGAATATCTGGATGTTCCGGTTACCAGTCATCATACAACTTCCATAAGACCTAATTGCTCCTTGGTAAATGCACGGTGTTAATTGTGACCTGTCGTTTCTTGAAGTGGGGAAGCACGCATCCCCTATTGCCATACAGCAGCACTTCATGTCACTACATGCGAAGTACACTTGTAATGAATATTACAGCGATGCTTCAAAGTCTGCTCAAGTGTCCTGTGCAGCACATGGACCGCACTTTTCACTTTCAAAAACACTGAGCAGGCACACAAGTATATTTACAGCTGAATGCCATGGAATCCTACTAGCTGTGAGACCCCCCCCCCATATTATAGAAAATAAAATACAGACATCGATTATCTATACAGACTCCCTCAGTGTTTTAACATCCCTATCCTTTTGGAAGTGGCATAATACGAACCCAGTCCTGAATTCTCTCTATAACACCCTTATGTCTGCCCATGAACTAGAACTTAAAGTTACACTGTGTTGGGTGCCAGCCCACCGCTGTATATCAGGTAACCAGGCAGCTGATAGGCTTGCTGCATCAGCTGCCCTTCGATACACTACAGACATTGATAACATATCATATCAGGACCTCAAGCCAGACATCAAAAACATGATTTGACAATGGCAAGAGGAATGGGACGCAGCAACAGAAAATAAACTACACACAATAAAGCCAAGGATAGGCAGGTGCACCACAGAAAAGCAAGACCGATTTAAAGAAGTAGCCCTGAGCAGGCTGAGAATTGGTCACACATACACAACACATACATATCTTTTAACCAACTCTCCTGCACCACACTGCTCGAGATGTGGTGATCGGCTTACTGTCATTCATGTTTTAATCATATGTGCACAACTGGAACAAGAAAGGAGACGTCATTTTCCCTCCTTGCTCACTCATCAAATACCTGCACGCCCATTCATTTTTATTGGCGTCAACCCAATGTTTCCTTTAAAACAGGTGCTTAAATTTTTATCACAAATAGGCTTTTTACATGGAATTTCTTATCGACGTGGGTCTCAGCCCGCTCCTCCTTGACAGGACGGATGAGATCTTTTAAAGCATCTACATATACATCGCACATCCATTACATATCGCAAATGAATTTTAGGCCCTATACACCATTGTTTTTAGCGATATTACAGAGCGAATACATTTTTAGGCCCTATACACCACTGTTTTTTATCCCTTCATGAAACATCACAACTATCCCATTACATAAACATGAGTGCACCATTAACCTTGAGTTTGGCGCTCTTTGGCCTGAGTCGCTCTTGCGCCATTAAAATCCATCATCATCATCATCATTTAAAGACACGCAACTATGAATTTTTCTTCATGTTTCTGTTCTTATATTTGAAAGCTTCAGAAAAGTAATGTTAATACAAAATTTGATATGAAAACTGTTTCTCTATGAACAATATGTTGAAACGAACCATGTTCAGTAAGACATTTTCATTGTGGAATGTAGTACCATAGGACAGGCTACAGGCAATCCTTCTTAAAATACTGTTTATAATATTTAATCTGTAAATGGAGGCGGACCTATATGCAGTGAGACCATATCTGAGTCCCGACTCATCTAATCTCTTGTAGACACGTTTTCTTATACGTACATCACACAGCGATCTCAGAGAGAATAAGTATGCACAAACCGTTCCTAAACGTTTGGCTAATTCCGCGATATGAATATTCCATGATAGTGTACTATCGATAGTCATGGCTGAGTATTTTGTGCTGTTAATGAGCGGAAAGGGGATACGTGACCAATTTCTAGAGCAATTGTAATGCATAAAAATTGCTTTGTAGTTTGAAATGATTTTATGTGGGTTGGTGGAAACATATAGGCACCCCGCAATGCAGTTGGATGGATGGATGGAATGGAATATAGAAGCGTCCCCTTTGAAACGGGGTGGTAGCAGTAGCTATCAGGCTCATTTTTCTCCATATATCTTAATTATTGATTTAGAATGGTTAACTAAACCATCATTCTATTTATTAAATTTTGCTCCTACATTACTAACATTATGTCACTTCTCTGCTTCTAAGCCACCAATCTTCCAGCCGTTTTTTGCTAGTTTCCACCGCCGGTTTATTCACGCGGCCACTGTTATCTCTAAACCCCAGAGCTTCAGGAACAGTGATTGCGCCTGCATCAACTTCCGGATGGATACCATTGCATTCCAGTATAATATGGTCAATTGTTTCACTGGAGTTTCCACATACAGCACATGCGTCATCTCCATTGTTAAACTTCTTTTTGTAGCTGCGTGTTCTAAGGCACCCTGATCTAGCTTCAAAAAGTAGGGCCCTGCCTCTTGAGTTATCAAAGAAATCTTCCTTCCTGATCTGCATTTTCCACTTTCGGTATAATTCCACACTCTGTTTTTTTTTCCATCGAATTTATCCAATTTTTACCTTCTGTGTTTTTCACCTGTTGCTGAATGCTCTTTATTTCTCTGTCCTTTTTACTAGCATACTTACTAGTTAGTTTCCTAGTTCTTTTCCTCCATTGTGAGTCAACGCTTTTTAGGTACAGGTATTTAAATACCTTAATTTCCTCAGGCGTTCCTCATATAATATTTTACTCTGAGCTTTCACGAAACAGGTCGCGCCATCTGAGTTTCACGAAACAGGTCGCGCCGTCTGGTGGCTAAATAAAGAAGCTTGAAGGCGCTCACGCGCGCTGGCCATGCTTTGCTGCTGTGCCATGGCGTGTGCTTTTTGGTTCGTCTTATGTACCCGAGAGTGGTTTCCCATTTGGGAACTGCTAGTGGTGCACTCGCTTCTGTACTTGAGGGCCCGGTGCCGTAACCGGAAATGTGTAATCACCAAAGTTCAGACGAAGGAAAATTGGGCGTAGGTACAGGTGCTTCGAAGGGTGCAGCTGTCGCGAACTATCGCCAAGTGTGAGGCTGCCCAGCTCTCCGCTGAAGCTTTTGGAGAAGACACGAATGCAAAATGGGATCATCGTTGTGTGACGAGTCAAGAAAGTGAACTGCTACCTGTGAATCCAAATCAAAGCAACCAAATTAAAAATTAAGCTCGGAGATAGCATTACTTAGCGTCAATCAGATAACACATTTTGTTTCTCACGGTGCGACTAGTCTGCACGAAGCGGTAGATTAGATGTCACAGTTCACTGTTTCATTATAGTTTCAAGGTTCGTCGGTCGATAAAATTCCCATTGAAACTGCGCCTTGATGAAATAGAGAGAGCGATCAGAGAAACGTGTTTGCTAGCTGTCGCCCACCGTTTTGGCTGTAATTTCGTTTACCTCGATTTTTCATGCTCTTTGCAGTGACGGTTGGTTGACGCCAGCGCACAAAAAGCGCGACCTGGGTTTGCCGCTATCGGGCCCGTTTCCTGTACGATGTGCAGTTAGCGCTCCTCATTCGTTTTAATTATAACGCATATGTTCTGCTGTTCATTCGTAAAAATGAAGAACTGTCGCTGCACCAGAGCAGGGAACCAAATAAAGCGTATGAAATGCGTGATATGACACACCGAAGTGGCTCAATGGTGAGGTCGCTCGGCTGCTGAACCCGGATTAATACCGGCCACGTTTTGATGGGGGCAAAATGCAAAACGCCCGTATGCTCTGCAATACGAGTGCAAGGTAACGGATGCCCAGGTGGTCGAAATTGCCCGGCGCCCATGCATTAAGGCGCTCATAGCCTGAGACGCTTTGAGACTCCACAGACCCCATAAACGACAAATCCGTGACCTTAGTAAACAAGTATGTGACATTATAATAATAACTACAGACACTTCGTATGCGCCGCGTAGTTTTCTCCTATTTTAATCGCGACATTTAATTCTTTCACGCTCTACATTTGTTGAAACAGATTGATGGTAACATACATCTTTTATTCATTTTGCCTTTCGCGAACCCTCAAGCTGGCGCAGTTCTCGTGATTTGAGGGTGCGTCTCAAGCATTTTTCGAATTATTGAGGGCGATGATAACGTTTAATTGAAAGAAAAGGCGACGAAATAGCGCGTCTAGAAGCCGTAGCCTATTCAAGGACGTTAAAATAAAAACAATTTTAAAGAACGCATAGTCTTTCCACCCCTCTATTCTTATTTGTTCTCGGCGCGTATAAACCTAGGTAGTAATAAGCTTGAGCTGGATTCATATATCAGACAGCTTTATTTTTATTCGAACCTTATTGCAAGCGTGACGGCAAGAAATTCAGATGGCGCAAATCGTAAGCTCCGCGCTGTTTGCATATATTTTTATCGCGATAGTCCCTAAAATATTCCCGGAAGTATGCGAGAAGCATCCGCTTTTGAGACACCGAAAATATGATGGTTTTCCAGCAAGCAGCATCTTTTGCTCGCCCGAAGATACTCGTCTAGAACATCCACAGATTTGAAACCGCATTGTGAAACCGCAACGTCGCGGGCTCGCGCTTTCTGAGTGGATGCTTGCTAGTTAACAAAACAAAAACATCCCGAATCGATGCACTAGCTCTTAAACGTCAAAGAGGGTTTTAACGTCACTAGCACAGCCCGCAGCAACGACTGAAAGACGCGCTAGAACGGCGCCGACGGCCGATGTAGCGCCTGCGTGATTGGCGGCACCGCCGTTGGTGGCGCGGATGCCAGTGCGCTGGTGGCGCCGCCCGACGAATACAGCTTTCCTATAAGGCTTGTTTTAACATGGTAATTACTATTTAATTGTATACAAACCATGAAAGCACTTGCATTATATTAGTTTGTAATATATGCCTAACATCGCTATATGATGTTTCAGGCAGTACAAGGGCAGTGTCATCTGCATACAAGTATAGTTTACATTTCAGTGGAAAAGTGGCTAGATTATTGATATAATTATTAAATAGAATGAAACCTAGAATCGAGCCTTGGGGTACTCCAGTTTTAATGTCTAATAACTTACAGTAACAATCGCTTATTTTTACACATTCTAGTAGATCTGTGAAGTAAATGTGACAAAATGCTCGGTATGGTCCTCTGAAACCAAAGTTCTCTATTTTGTCTAGCAAACGTCGGTTATTAATTGTATCAAACGTCTTCTGAAGGTAAATAGAATATGTTAGAAAAATATTATTTTTATCAATTTCAGAACAAAAAAGCTCGTTAAAATCTTCTAAAACTTGAATAGTGCGGTGACCTGAACGAAAACAGTATTAAACGTGGCTTAGTAAATCTCACATTTGACAGAATTCCACCATAAAGCCGTGAACAGCTTTTTCAAGAATACAGGCAACTCAAGAAAGGATGGCCACTGGTCTATAGTTGTCGTAAATATTTCTTGATTCTTTCTTAAAAAGGAGCCTTACTACACACTACACTGGTTTTCAATTTAACATGGATCAGGCCTGTTCTCATAGTTTCATTAAAGATATTGTTAAGGTTTACTTACAGAGTGATTCTGCACCTTAGCCTGGTGCGCTAACCAACAGATGGTGAGCTTCCTCTTCTTGGGCCTCTATTCTGGAGAGCCTCTTTTGCACACTTCCTTGCCCTCTTCTGCGCGCATGCCTGACATTTCCCCCTTCGCAGACGAAGCCCCTGGGCTGTCAGTCACAGTCCCGAGAGTGGCACCGCTTCATTCTTTGGACATAGACTACTTGTGGTTACCGAGAGAGGCTGCCTTGGGAACATTGGCGAGACACGACGTAATGCATCTCATTGATACGTGTGAGCAGAATAAATGGGCCTGTGTAGTGCTACAACAGCTTCTGGGACAAACCACGCTTGCGGAGAGGTGTTCACAGCCACACTAAGTCGCCGGGAAGATAGGACACATTCGATGCCGACAATCGTAGCGCTGCTGAGCGATCTTGCGAGGCCAGAGTGCGTAATCAGGCGACCCGACGAGCCTCTTCAACGCGGCAGAGGGTGCTCGGAACAGAAGGCTGGGTGTTGAGAGAGAACGGCAAAATGGTGTCGAGAGAACGTCGAGGCGGACGGGCGTAGAGGAGGAAAAATGGACTATAAGCAGTTATCTCATGCTTCGAGGCGTTATAGGCGTAAGTAATGAATGAAAGCAAGTCATCACAGTTCTTGTGCTGCGAGTCAACATACATTGCAAGCATATTCGTCAGTGTCTGATTTGTACGTTCAACGAGGCCATTTGTCTGGGGATGGTATGTTGTAGAGTGACGCAACTGGCAAGTACAATAGCGCAGAAGATGTTCCACAACATCTGCCATACACTGGCGGCCTTGATCCCTGATAATGACACGAGGAGGCCCATGACGGAGGACGACAGCGTGAAGACGAAAGAAAGAGACGTCAGCGGCGGTGGCGGAAGAGATAACGGCAGTTTCACAGTAACGCGTGAGTTGATCAACTCACACGATGACCCAACGATTGCCTTGGGACGAGCGGGGAAGCAGGCCTATGAGGTCAACACCCACTTGCTCATATGGTGTGGTCGGTGGTGTCATCGGATGGAAGTGGCCCGGCGGAGAAGTCGTGGGGAGCTTGAACCGCTGGCACTGCACGTAGGAGTTCACGTAACGATGAGTCGTTCGACGCATATTTGGACAGTAGAATGAAGTGAAATTCCTTGGTGATGTCATAAGCCGAACCGGAACATCGCCTGACCCAAAGCTAATCAGAAGCTTGGCGAAAATGCCAACACCAACGTCCAAGAATGATATCCAGCGGATGTTGGATGTGGTTAACTATTTCAGCAAATTTGTGCCACAATTGTCCGAGCGAACAACTCTTTTGCGTGAGCTTGTCAAATCTCGGTCAGAGTTTCAATGGACCGAAAATCATGCGCTGGAATGGAAAAAGTAAACTCAAATCTTGACCACCGCCCCCCTACTTGCAATCTTTGATCCGCAGAGACAAACTAAGATTAGTTGCGATGCATCGAAGGATGGTGTTGGTGCAGCGTTACTGCAATGCTACCACGGTGAATGGAGGCCTGTAGCGCACGCATCTCGTGTCTTAACGCAATCCGAAAAGAACTATGCACAAATCGAAAAAGAAGCGCTTGGAATATGTTTTGGCTGCGAAAGGTTTCACGAGTTTGTGTACGGAAGAAAGGTGCTTATCGAAACTGATCACAAGCCGCTGGTGGCGATAGCACGGAAAGAAATTGCTGACATGCCACCGCGAGTGCAACGATTCTTTTTGCGTTTGCTAAAATATGACTTTATCTTGCAGTACATTCCAGGAAAGCAGCTGCTGCTCGCTGACATGTTGTCACGGTCAACGGTGGAACAGGCCGAAGACCAAGTTCGCACAACAAATGATGTTGAGGTTCATGCGGTGCAGTCCTTGGGCTACATGGTCACCCCCGAAACACAACGGTCACTGCAGCCGGAAACTTGTCGAGATGCCTACCTGCAGACAGTGATTGCATGCTTGGTGAGCGGGCAGCCGGTGACAGGTGAACTCAAGCCATTTTCGAAAGAACTATCTGTCGTTAATGGAGTTGTACTAAAGGGTGCAAAAGTTGTGATTCCGAAGAGTATGCGACGACTCATGCTGGAAAGGATTCATGCGGGTCACCTCGGGTTGCAAAAGTGCAAGGAGAGGGCGCGAAAACTCGTATTTTGGCCTGGTATTATTGGAGACATCGCTACCCGTGTAGAAAGCTGCGCAACGTGCAGAAAATACGCGTACAGACAGCCACAGGAACCACTTCTGATGCGACCAGTTCCGAAATGTGCTTGGTACAGGGTTGGAGTGGACATCTTTTCGTATGCAGGCAAGCCGTACGTGGTTGCTTATGATGCCTTTTCTAACTTTCCTGAGGTCGACATTCTAGAAGACAGAACCGCGGAAACCACAATTGCAGCCCTTAGTGCCATGTTCGCCATTTACGGTGTACCAGTGGAAGTCTGTACGGATAACGGACCCCAGTTCTCTAGCCGCGAATTTGCCCTGTTTGCTAAAACGTACGACTTTCATCACATAACCTCGAGTCCCCGTTATCCGCAGTCCAACGGCTTGGCTGAAAATGGTGTGCAGGTCGTCAAGCGTATCCTGAAAAAGACCATCGAGGCGAGGGAGGACTTCTGGCTCAGTCTCCTAGCATACCGCTCTACACCACTCGAAGATGGCCATTCTCCGGGTGAGGTCCTTCAGAGAAGGCACCTTCGTTCTAACCTTCCTGACTTCGGCAGGGTATCCCGCCGCAAAGTGACGAAACACCGCCAAGCCAGGGCTGGAAAGCCTTTGGCGCTACTACCCGGAGGCGCAACAGTGCGGCTTCAGGATGCTGCGGGTTGGCCACGCAAGGCGAAGGTCATTGCCGAAAGCGCTCCACGATCATACCTGGTAAAAACCCAAGATGATCGCATGTTGCGGCGAAACCGCCGGCATCTGATTACGACAGAGGAGCGGTATAGCAGTAGTGAAAGCGATGACGACGAGGAAAGTTGCACAGGCTCCCAGTCTCGGACACAGCAGCCTACGAGCGGAGCTGAACCAATTGCACAATCGTCGGGAGTCTCTTCACAAAACAGCGTGGGATCGACGCTACCAGCAAGTGGCCGTGATTCTCCGCCGAGCATCCCATCGCCACCCCCTGTGCGAAGGTCAACTCGTAGCACCCGGCCCCCAAAGAAGTTACACTATGACGAACAATTCAATCAAGTGCCATAATTGTGATCGCTGGTTATATTTTTACAAGTGTGTAATTTTTGTTTGTCCTAAGGGAGGATGTATCGGACACGTGTAGTGACTGTTATCAGCGCCGATGCGTATCAGTGATGTGCAGTAGAGACAGCGCGCGTGTTCGTGCCTTTATAAACTGTGCTGGCAATAAACGTCGTCATTCTTGCACTGACCGTGCTGCTGTACGCGTCGTCCCTTCGAGCGGCTACACAGTGGGGTTTTTTTTTCACACTCAAGAGTACAAGACTCAGAAAGGAAGTCAATCACCTCCTATTGTAAACTCTCGTGTGTATTCCCCGAAGGAGCAAAGAAATCATTTCAAAGTTCGATTGTTTTGCTCATAATCTTGAAGTTAGTTCAAAATTTTTGAACATTGCAGCGAGATTAGGCCTTTACTCATTTACGAACGGTACTTAGCATCCTTGAAATATTTTGTGGCTACTTGGCGATTTTCGATAAAGTCATGCTGTGAATGTGAGTTTGGTATTTTGCTTTTACATGCCCAGAGAACTGCGGTCAACATATCACCTGTCATGCATGCAGAATATATGTTGTGTAGGGCCATGACCTCTAATTTAGTGTCGAGGTTTACTTCCCTAGCTAGGATGCTGCATTCAGACATGATAGCTACACCACCGACGAGTCTATTTGCCTGCTCTGTACTGCAGCAGAATATTCTAGTGTTTGAGAATGTTTGTATTCTTGGGCCAAGGTTTGTTTTTGTGAGCATAAAAGGCTGTTGGTGTCACTGATCCTAGTGTGTCTCTGACAGTTGAAACTCCGACACACAAAACTACAAAGGTTTGGCCAGGGATCACATAGTTGTCATTGATGCCAGACTTGTTCAAAACGTGTTTTGACAGAACACCCAAAAAGTGCATTGCTACACCAAACTATGCAAACGTCTGTGGTGTAGCAGGGGACCACAGCATACTTCAGGTCTCACACCCATCATGAAAAATTCTTAGAAAAAGCATCACTCTGAAGCTAAAAATGAGCAAAAACAACTGATAGAAAGAAGCACGTCAAAGACTGCAACACTTGACTAGGCTTCTCTCCCTGCCAAGAGTGGGTATCTAGCAGGGCCACACATGCCCCAAGCAGAAGTAACAAAAACCAAGAGTGATTTCACATTTATGTACTATCTCCTAAATAAAGGCATGATGTTAAAAATTAAAGCAGGTTAATTTGGATGTGTTCAAAAGGCTCAATCAAGAAAGTTTTTTTTTTAAATCTGGCAAACCACAGATAGTGGTGTGTGTGACTCTCAACTAATGGGGGTCAACGTAAGAAATGCATCTCGAAGCCTGTGCAGCTCCCAACTGAAGTAGCTGGAATTTTTGCATGCGACTCGGAAACTTCGATGGCTCAATAAATGAAGTTCCTGTGTGAAACACATTGAGCGTCTGTCTCTACCATCGAGTATTATTGAGAGGTAATAAATAATGTAAAGTTGGTACAAAGGTCTATAGTAATGATCAAAATGAAAGCACTATTTTTGTTTATTTACTTTGAGGCATAATTCTAATGTTACTATGACTTGGTGAGATCCATTTGTAATTTTTATTTACTTTGAGGCATAATTCTAATGTTCCTACGACTTGGTCAGATCCATTTGCAATTCAAGCGAGGAGGGTTTGAAAAGAAAATATTTCGGATCGGAATACAAATTCAATAAAAAGAGGAAAATGAAATTACAGAAATGACTGACAAAACAACAGGTTTTCATTACCACATGCATTATGAGGTGGGCAAGAGCTGCATGCAATGATGGGCACCACAAAAGGTGCCTAAACTGATGTCAGTGCGCACACACTTTCTGCTGTGAAGGTTTCAAAATGCAAACAGCTTGCTCCCTGCCACCTTGTGTATTCAGATTCCTATTATATTGATACGTGCCTATTATATTACAGTGCTAGCGACAGCACTGAAGACATTCCACCAAGCGTTAAGACAATCCATCAATGAGCTCTTCTTCAGCTAAAATGCAGCTATGCTCAAACTGTATGGTGCTAGTGACTGCAAGAGAAGCTAGCTGCTACCACCTATCCCGTAGGCTTACAGCATTCAACACTATACAAAATGATCATATTAAATGTTTATTGTCACTGCAACGAGTCCACTGTTTCAATTCTGCAGCCAATTGCTGCTCCAGGTTTAGAAAAGATGCAGAACATTGTCAAATATGATGTGTTCTAGTGATGTGGATGGTGCCCCAACCAGGGTGTCACTTGAATTAAGAAAATACAGCATATTACTTGATTTTTTCTATTCATTTTATACTCAATTAAAATTGTAATTCAGCCACATCACAAAATTTGCAGGCTGAGTTGCTACATTATAGTAACCATTCAGTTTCAAAATTGTGCTTTGCAGAATTACGTGTAAGAAGGTATACAAATAGTAATATTAGCACAATTTGAAATATTTCAGGAGTATTTGTTCGTAACGTTTGACAAACACGCATTTTCAGCGCTTACGACACTATCGTAACCAGTCTCCGGTTGACGCTCAACAAGCCAAAAGAAGCCGTTCCGAAATTTAGACAATTATGTAGTGAGCTGTTCTGTGCTGGCTCGTGTTTGCGAATACAGGAGTATTTTGTGCTTTTTAAAATTTTTAAATTTTCTCGTCAGTATGATATATTTAAGGCATTTTATCTCAAACATCTATGTAAGCTTGAAACGGTCAAGGTGGTGTGACAACTTCTGTCAAGACTGAGAAATGTGCTGCGACATCTGCAAGGCCTAGGACCTGCGTGTGTTTGGTAAGTAAAAAAGTGCATCTCATTTCTTCTTTTTTTTGTAGTGATCGCGTTGTGTAACGTCTAGTGGATTTGCGAGAGCTTATTATAGGCACGGAGGAAAAGAACAGTGAAGCAAGCGGGAACAGTGACTCAAGCGCGCACCACTGCCAGCGCAGTTCGGCAGTGATGAGAGCCGCTTACTAGTCGAGTGACTATCAAAGTGAGCTGGTAATTTTGTCGTCCCTAGTTTAAAATAGGCCATATCATTTTGCCGAAGTATCATTGGTGCTATTTTCGGCAAGTGAAATATATTTGTCACCCGATTGTTTTTAGCTTTGTACGAACAATGGTGAACAGCCAAGGATTCAAAGAACGTCTAATCGCAAGTTAACACACTGTGCAGGTTAACACAGGTTCGATACGGTTCGTTGCAAATAGACTAACTAGACTCTCTTTCCATGCCAATCCGTTTGCAGTGTATGGGTGTGTGACTGGAGTGGCATACCAAACAAGGTTAAAAGAATATGCTGCTAAACAGTCATGTCTGGCTAGCAATGCGTATACCTCTAACCTCTCTGATTTAATTTAAAGGAGCGAACAGTCTACGAGTCCAATGTAAACAAACGTTGGGGATAATTTTTTTTAGGTTTGTTGTTGATAGTGACAAGAATGAGTCTTATGATGATTTAGGGAGAAATAATAATAAATGAAGTGGCATTGTTTTTCCTTCCACTTTTCATTTAATATTCTTTCTCCCTAAATCATCTTAACACTCATTCTTGTCAACATCGACACCATACCTAAAAAGAAAAATTATCCTCAATGTTTACCTTGGACTTCTAGACTGTTCGCTCCTTTAAATTGTATCATAACGAGCCCCTCATTTCATCTAACCTTTATGGTAACACCACACCAGTTGTTACGTGGCATCTGCCTAAAGCAATGCACACTTTCCTAGGAGTGGCATTCTTGTGGTTGAATGAATGGAACACCATGGATGCGTGTGGGCATTGGTGCAGTCTGCACAGGCACATGCAAAAGCTAGCCACCCACACATTAATAGAAGCGCTGTTCATTGAAACGTTTCTCTAAACGTGGTTTGCATCACACTTGACCAGTTCTCATGTGGATTTGCACCACATATGTGGCTCTTGGGTAGATGCTTCCAATTTTCATTATTTATCTTTTATGTGCAGTAGCATGGTTTTGGCAGCATATTTTTCCGGTCTTTTTTTTCATGCAGCTACCTTCATGGCACCATCTGAGTTGGAGCTGGAGCACACCTGCTGCAGTACCACAATCTCGAAGGAAAAATGTGTCCATGCAGATTGCAGAATTTATATGGGCATGGAAAATAAAATTAAACTATGAGTCATGACTGAAACCTCTGCTGTTGTCTTTATTTTCTTTGTGCAGTCCAAGGCAGTCACTGCACCAAATTCTTGTAGGCTGACAAGCCCCCAGAGAACCAATCCACCAAATTCTTACTATATGCAGCCCTCGGTTGAAACTTAGCAGCCATTGGTTCCAATAGTCGCTGGTCCCGGTGGCTGCTGGTCCCAGCAGCTACTGGTCCCAGAAGCTACTGGTCCCAGCAGCTACTAGTCCTAGCAGCTGCAGGTCCCAGTAGCTGCTGGTTGCAGCAGCTGCTGGGAATGTGCTAATAACCCAGCACTGCTGGAACGAGCAGGATCCTAGCAGGAAACCAGCAGAAAATTTTCACCTTGGTATTATGATCACGGAGCAAAAACGTAAAAACGGGTATATACTTTCCGTGCTACGTTTTTGTAGAATGAATGAGCTCGCGATAGGGGAATGCAACACGTTCTCACGCGTGTAAATGAACTCCATTACATGCGTTTGTAAACTTGGGTGGGTTACTTGCTGGTTCCAGTAGCATTCCAGGAGGGAACCAGCACAATTCTAAAACAAGCAAAGAAAACCAGCAAGCACCCTGCTGGAACCAGCAAGCACCCTGCTGAAATCAGCAAAGCCAGCAGGTTGCCTGCTGAGACCAGCAGACGCACAATGCTGGAACCAGCACAGCCAGCAGGTCGCCTGCTGGGACCAGTGGAAAACCAGCAGGTCGCCTGCTGGGACCAGTGGAAAACCAGCAAGCACCCTGCTGGAACCAGTACAACCAGCAAAAATCCAGCAGGCTACCTGCTGGTTCTAGCATAAACCAGCAGCTTCCAGCAAGAAACCAGCAGAAAATGTTCACCTGGGCAGGCCGCACTGAAAGTGGTAGTTTCAGGAGTATAAGGACATCTTTGCTGCACTTTACACCCTGCATTTTGCTCGCCCATCCGCACTCGCCCTGCCTGGTGGCAAGCACGACTACAACAAAAAAAGGCTCAGATTGAAACATCAGGAAGGGATACAGAGCCCCACAATATTTAGAGGAAGTAAATAAAATTACTCTGATCATATGTATGGGCTTCACAAATGAAGTTTGTTTGCTTCATCATTCCAAGCATCTTGTCACGTGGCCAACAGTTTCCTGTGTACTAAATTTAGGCTATGTATATCTATGAAATTCTGTTCCTGTCTTGAATTGCACATACATCTGCTCTGTCATTTCAAACAACACCATCATGGCTATGAACTCAGAACTATGTCAGGTTCCTGGGCTGCGTTGACGATGCACGCTATTGAGGCTAAAGAGATATTTCTAGTTTATTGCAGTATGGATGTTCAGAGAAACCACGTAAAATGATGTTTTTTTTTTACCTTTCCTCAGTTGTCAACCTTTCAACACATGCAGCATGAAAATCAGTACAGGAGACTAATGCATTTTTAAAAAGTGTTAAAGCGAGATTACAAACTGCATGTTGCGGACAAATGGTTCTTGCTTTGAGGAGATTCGGACGCACAAGTGAGTATGAAATCCGGTGAAACATACAAATGTAGCAGTATAGTTACAGCTTAGCAGTTCCAAATCATTCAAAGTACAGTGCAGGAGACTAATGCATTTTTGGAAAGTGTTAAAGCGAGATCACAAACTGCAGGTTGCGGACAAATGGTTCTTGCTTTGAGGAGATTCGGACGCACAAGTGAGTATGAAATCCGGTGAAACATACAGATGTAGCAGTATAGTTACAGCTTAGCAGTTCCAAATCATTCAAAGTACTATACGAAGCTACTCCAAAAGCCAGATTCGTGACTATTGGACAAAAATCTATCTGATATTTGCATGTTTTCAGTATTATTCAGAAACTTGAAACCGAAACTCTGGCAAAAGAAGCTTACCTTCAAATATGTATCTACTGCTTTAAACACCAAATTTAAACCACCACAGGGGTTCCCCCGCTCAGTGAGCCGGCATCGAAGGGTGCTCTTTTTTTTAGCATAACAGGCTTAATTCTCATTTTTCTTTTTGTTCTTGCTTATCTCGGTTACATTAATCACATGAATATTGTGGGTTTTTACATTTCCCTTGTGCTGCGCAAGCTATTCTAAGAGAACCACAGACAGTGACAACCAGTGACATAGACCACTGCTTATTCGTTTTCTATCTCGTGAGAACCAGTGTGAGCTCTCGGGTCAAGAATGTGCTGTTCATTTTATGGTAAATATATTAAGAGTTATCTTGTGTGAAACGTGAGGCTAGAAAAATGTCGTGACACAGATTGAACTGTAATTTTTCCAATTTAAGACAGAATGTTGGGTTTAACCCCCCCTCCCCTCCACCTGCAAGGCATCGCCGGCGGCTAACAGGAAGCGAAGTCCTGCTTACAGACATTCCCATGACTCTACCTCGGCAAAACACTTGCACTGGGCTTGCTGGGCAATGCGCCGCTCCTGGAGGTTACACGCAAAGTGCTGCTATACTGCGTGCTCTTTGAAACAAACTCTCCAGACTGCCGGTCGATTCAAAAATCTGGCAGGCTTCTGTGCTCATACCCCGGTATGGCCGTCCATGTGACAAACTCATTTTCGTGCATACGTGAGTTTCCTGTTCTCTTGCCTGTGCCTTGAGCTATGATGAGTTGGTTGCCATGGGTGAAATTGGACTGGGTAACTTTTCAATAGACTTGAAGAAACTGATACTGGCCTTCTGCCCTTAGCAATGCTGTTGCTAGTGGCCCGAATTTTCATAGCCACAGCGATGCCGTTGGTAATGGCCCGACTTGGCTAACCATAAATATTGACGTCCCTTCCGCCACACTTTCTCCATTGCATTGGGAATGGCAAGGACCTCTTCTTAGTTTGATTTGGGTTGTGGGGTTTAACGTCCTAAAGCAACTCAGGATATGAGAGACGCCGCTGTGGAGGACTCCAGAAATTTCGGCCACCTGGGCCGAAATTTCGGCTACCCCTGTCTAATACCCCTGTCACACAAGCAAATTTAATGTCATTCGTATCGAATGACCTTAGCATCTAATGCCGTTATTTCCTTGCTACACGAGAAAATTTATTGTCATCAGGTTCGAGTGACATTCTTCATCGAATGAGATCGGAGAACTCATTAGGGAACTTCTCATTCGCATTCGATCGCGAACCAAATGTGTACTCTTGATGCCAGATACGCAGCAGAAACAAATAACGCAGCAACATATTTTGCTCACAGTGAAATTAAACAGATATATTTATGGAGTTTTGTTTTAAAATTCGTTAATTTAGGTGAAACATGTTCGCACTGCACGCTCTCGCGGAACGGCATTACTCTCGGTCACAGCAGCGGTCCAGTCATGGAAACGACCCACGATCATTTTGGGCTCTTTGCTTCTTAGTGGCCGCATCTCCGAACTATTTGAAGTTGTGACTGAGCTTCTCACAGTTTGGACGTCAATTATATGCTCTACGTATTTCCATGCATCTTAGCTGTCTTCAGCCATATTGTTTGTTTATATTTATCAAATTTGGGACTGACTCGATACTTGGCTTGTATTTTTATGGCTAAAGTGCTACAGCACAGCCAAAAGTAATGTTTTTCGCTTGAATTGTCGTACAGAAATGTTTTGATCGGCTTTAAACTCCTTTCATGCGCACTGGTGTTCCTTAAGTGCAGTATTTTTTTTATAGCTGATCGTAATTGCCACCATTCGCGAATGACACTATATTTTACCGTGTAGCACCGAAAGAAACCGAATGACATTCGATGCATCGAATGACATTAAATCTGCTCGTGTGACAGAGGTATAAGCTTTCATCCTGAAAACGACTCACTCATTAGTGATTACATACGCTTGAATGAGTCTTGGAATTCCTCGGAAGCTTCGCAAACTATCTAGACGTGTGGTTTCACGCATACTATCGGCAACAAATGCACAGCAGCCCTCACTGGAAGCGCGACGATAGTGTGAGAATTGCACCCTTTCAGGAAATACGTGTCCTCAAATAAAATAACTGGCATCAAAGCGCGAACACCGCGATGATGCGACTTTTCCACTATAGGCCTTATTACATGTTTCACAATGCGTGTGCTTTCATGGATATAAATGTGCATGGAATGGGATATCTCTGTGGTCCCCATGGTTCACAGTGAACAGTACAGGCAGTAACTTTGTTGTGTTTGTGGCAACAAATGATGAGCCGACTGCGCTATCAGCGAAACCAGGTCGTGTCGGTAAGCTTAGTTCTCCACCAGGAGGTAAATGAATACGGGTGCCTCCCACCACCCATCCCGACAACCAATTACTCTTTCCCCTAGCCCCAGTCCACAACTTCCCGGGACTGATCAGAGGAGTGTCTCTGGGTCCGTTCCTCAGGCTCTGGGTCGCTGTCATGTTTTATTTCCACCTTTGGGTGAAAAAAAAAAGCTGCGTCTTTCGGGACTTGATTATTTATCAGTATATACTAATTGGTTCAAAGCCTGTTTTAAACAATGTGGTGCAGGCTATCATATTGTCTTCATTCGTTTATTAGCTTCATTGTGTACTTTGCTACTAATTAGGACAATACCTTGTGTTGATAAGCAATAGCTAGTGTCAGGCATTTTAAATCGAAAGCTTTACTGTGCCCTTCCATAGCTTGGTCGGCGTGTTTTTCATATGGCCTTGAACGCTGCCTAGCGGCGCGCCGCCCGCGCTCGCTTTTCTACTGCTGCTTCGCTCCTTCATCTACATCTCACAACTGCTTTTTCTCCCCACACCTGGCAAACTTTATTCGTACCGGTATACATCTCCACAAATATACAACATTACCTGACACAGTGCCCCACAGCCTTCCAGTCCCCCGATATACCCTTTCCTGTCACCGCTACCCACCTGACTCGCTTCCAACGACCTTCCCCTTCAAAATGCCCTCGACGCCTTCGTATCTTCTAGACCAGCCTGTGTTGCCTTGTGGTTTGCAGACAGCGTTGGAGGAGTCGTGCTTTCGCTTTGACTACTTAATGTGGCGGTGCCACTTGAAGAGACAATATTTTAGGTGATATTCGTACGTCTACTGTGCCTCACTAGTTGAGTTTATAAATTTGATTTTAATATCTTCATAAAGCATATTTTCTCTGCTTTCGAATGGTGCATTTGGTTTATAATAGCTTTATGGATGTTTAAGCTGTAAAGGAAAACACAAAGGTAAGAAATGGCTTCTCAGCTCTACTTGTCTCAAGAAATGCAAATTTGTGCAAAACCTTTTGTACCTAGAGAAAAGCCGTTCGAGATTTTTTGCCATTATATGCTAATGAACAAAGTTAAGCATTTTTATTAGTACGTATAGCTTTGGTTATTAGCCACGCGCCTTTGAATAGTGTAAGAAGCAGGAACCTATATATACAACAACTTTCAAGATATGCATTGTGCTGCGGAGATAGAACTTGATGCCATGCAAATTATCGAATCAGGAAAAGAGGTTGTTAAGTGCCGCATAAATTTGTTCCATGATATTGTCACGGTGTGAAGTCTCTGATCAGAAGTCACCGCGGGACACAGGAGTAACAGAAGTCACAGTGCGGCAGGAAACTAGCAGGCCCGCTTCGACAGAAGAACTTCAGTTTCTTCGCCTCGAGGAGACGAACGTCGGTTTCTTCGCCTCGAGGAGGCACACGCTCGCGATCAGCACAGAGGGAAGATAAAGAATGCAGCGTGTCATTGCCCTCCCCCCCCCCCCCGGGTACAAGAAGCATCGTCCCGATGCTGGGAGTGTAGGTAGAGATAAAAAAAAACCATTGCACGAAGGGCAGTAGCTCACGCACAGAAAGAGTCAACACTATCGGTCGTAATACGGTTTCAGGCGGACCACGTGGACCAAGTCCGGTAGCGTGGAGCGTCGGGACTTTTTAAATCCATCAGGAACAACCTCATAGTTTAGGTCCCCAACTTGGCTTACCACTTTGTACGGGCCAAAGTAACGACACAGCAGTTTCTCGCTGAGGCCTCGTCGACGTACAGGAAACCAAACCCAGACACGGTCTCCAGCTGTGTACCGGGCGTCACGGTGTCGGAGATTGTATCGTTGGGCATCGCGGCGTTGCTGATTCTGAATTCGCAGCCTGGCCAGCTGACGGGCCTCTTCGGCGAGGTGCAGAAAGGTGTGAACATCTGGTTGCTGGTCGCCGTCGTCTAGATGTGGTAACATGGCATCAAGCATTGTGGTCACTTCACGGCCATGGACCAGACGGAAAGGTGTCATGTTCGTTGTTTCCTGGACCGCTGTATTGTATGCAAAGGTAACGTACGGGAGCACTTCATCCCACGTTTTGTGCTCTACGTCGACGTACATTGAGAGCATGTCAGCGAGTGTTTTGTTCAAGCGTTCTGTCAAGCCGTTTGTTTGAGGATGGTAAGGTGTTGCCTTCCTGTGTTCAGTATGACTGTGAATTAAAATCTGCTGCAGCAATTCGGCTGT
The DNA here is from genome assembly GCF_055883805.1 of Amblyomma maculatum. Taxonomy (NCBI): domain Eukaryota; kingdom Metazoa; phylum Arthropoda; class Arachnida; order Ixodida; family Ixodidae; genus Amblyomma; species Amblyomma maculatum. Next base: position 22,797,278 of record NC_139350.1, on the reverse strand, counting down.
AAATGCGGCTCCTCTGTCAGTAATCAAAATCTCCGGTGCGCCATGGCGCAGGACAACGCAATTGATGAAAAACTTTGCAACCTCTAAGGCAGTACCGTTTGGTAGAGCGGAGGTTTCCGCGTATCGTGTAAGGTAATCCGTAGCGATAATGACCCACCGGTTACCGGAGTGTGAAAGGGGAAATGGTCCCAGCATGTCCATGCCAATCTGCTGGAAAGGCCTCGATGGTGGGTCTATTGGCTTCAAGAGTCCGGTGGGCTTAGTCGGCGGCACCTTACGACGCTGATAGTTGCGACACGTTTTCACATAGTGTGAAACGTCTGAGTGGAGTCGAGGCCAGTAGTACTTTTCCTTGAGCCTTGCAAGCGTGCGGGTGACTCCCAAATGTCCAGAGGTTGGTTCATCGTGGCAAGCTTGTAAGATTTCATCACGTAGACACATAGGTACAACAATCAGGTACGGCGTTTGGCTGGCGGAAAAGTTTTTCTTCATGAGGACACCATTGCGCACACATAACGATGACAGCACGCTTGAAAGCTCTCGGAGCGGTTGTACATGCACCGTTTAGATAGTCCATGATGTGACGAAGTTCGGGATCTGCCGATTGTCTTTCAGCGAGGCACTCTGTGCTGATGGCATTTAGCAGTATGGCCTCATCAGGAATTTCATCTGCGGGGGGATCTACAGGGGCCCGTGAAAGGCAGTCTGCGTCCGAATGCTGACGGCCAGATTTGTACGTGACAGTTATGTCGAATTCCTGTAATCGTAGACTCCATCTTACAAGACGGGTTGAAGGGCCCTTTAGGGTTGCAAGCTAGCATAGGGCATGGTGGTCAGTTACTAATTTGAATGGTTTCCTGTAAAGGTATATATATGGCCGGAACTTCGACGTCGCCCACACAATGGCTAGACATTCTTTCTCTGTTGCGGAATAGTTCGATTCCGCTTTAGGTAGACAGCGACTGGCGTAAGCAATTACACGTTCTTGGCCGCCCTGGATTTGAACTAGAACGGCGCCCAGGCCTATTTGCTTGCATCGGTGTGAAGCTCCGTGTCGGCGTTTTCGTTGAAGTGAGCCAATATGGGAGGTGTTTGTAGGCAGTGTTGAAGCTCTTTGAATGCTTGTTCCTGTGGTGCGTCCCAAGTGAAAGGCGAGTCTGTCTTTGTCAGACGTGTTAGGGGCTCGGCGAGTCGAGCGAAATCTGACGTAGCGCCGGTAGTAGGCACATAAGCCAAGAAATCATCGAACAGCTTTCTGGTCTTTGGGCGGAGGGAAGTTGGCAATAGCTGTCGTTTTCTCTGGATCCGGCAGGACACCAGCGTGGCTTACGACGTGCCCCAAAAACTTGAGCTCCGTATAAGCAAAATGATATTTCTCGTTCTTTAACGTAAGGCCAGAGGATGGTATGGCTTGCAAAACAGTTCAAGGCGCCGAAGGTGCTCCTCGAACGTTGGAGCGAAGACCACGTCGTCAAGGTAAACGAGACATGTCTGCCACTTGAGATCTGCAAGTACGGTGTCCATAAGCCGTTGGAAAGTAGCCGGAGCAGAGCAGAGACCAAAGGGCATAGCCTTGAACTCGTAGAGCCCATCCGGAGTAATAAACGCCGTTTTCTCGCGGTCCCTCTCATCTACCTCTATTTTCCAGTATCCGGATTTCAAGTCCATTGAAGAGAAATATTTCGCGGAACAGAGACGATCCAGAGCATCGTCGATGCGTGGCAGGGGATAGACGTATTTCTTTGTAACTTTGTTTAGCCGGCGGTAATCCACACCTCAGCGTACCATCCTTTTTCTTAACAAGAACGACAGGTGCAGCCCATGGACTCCGCGAGGGCTGGATGACATCGTCGCGAAGCATCTCTTTCACTTGGCGGGTGATAGCGGCGCATTCAGTCGGAGACACTCGGTAAGGTGACTGTCTGAGAGGTGGCACGGTATCATCCGTAATAATGCGATGCTTGGCGAGATCGGTTCTGCCAACACATGAAGAGTTGGAGAAGGTCGCCCGATAGCGCTGGAGGAGCTGGTTCACTTGGCGATGCTGCAGTTGAGAAATCGCAGGGTTAATGTCGAAGTGTAAATCGGTGGTAGGCCTCTCCATTTCGGTCAATGACAGCGTCGCAAGTCCAGAGGCTTTTCGAACATGCGTGATACCGCAATATGGGCCACTACAGTCCCAGTGCTTAAATGCTGGTGCTCACCGCCAAAATTTGTGAGTAGGACGTCTGCTTTGCCATCTTCGAGGCGAACGACTCCTCTGGCTACAGCAAGACTGCGTTCGAAAAGTAAGATCTGTTTGCTCTCCACGACACCTTCAAAGTTTCGCAGTGTATTCGCAGCCACAGACGTCATCACGCTGGAACGGGGCGGAATAGTGACGTGATCATCAAGGATGTGCAGTGCTGTCAGTCGCTCTGAAGCACTGTGTATTGCGTTCTCAGTCGATAAGGTCACTGACTTAGTCTGCAGGTCGATAACGGCTCCATTCTCTGCTAAGAAATCCATGCCAAGGATGACGTCGCGGGAACACTGGACAAGTACGACGAAGGTTGCTAAGTACGTTTCTTCTTGCACAGTTACCCTAGAAGTGCAGGTACCGGTCGGCGTTGTCAAGTGGCCTCCGGCGGTACGAAATTGTGGGCCTGTCCAGGGTGTAGTCACCTTTTTCAGAGTGGCGGCGAAAGGCCCACTCATCACAGAATAATCGGCGCCGGTATCCACAAGCGCTGTCACGTCGGTTCCGTCCACTGAAATGTTCAGGTCGGCGGTTACGGCTGTGGTGTTGCCGGAACGTCGCGGGGTCCGGTCACGGCTGCGGTGTGGTACTAGCTGATTTCGTGTCGTCGGAGAACTGGAGCGCCGAGGCAGCGGATCATTGTGAGGCGCGTCGTGTCGTCGTGAAACGGAGTGGCCATCCGGTTGCAGCGGTGGAGAAGCTTAAATTTCGTCGATGAGCAACCTTCCCTCCAAAGGTTGCCGCGTCTAGTTTTCCCGATGGGGGCTACGGGAGCGGACCCGCGTCAGGCCGGCATTACCACGTGTCTGCGAGGAGTATTGGCGCGGTGAAGGCGACCGCGAGTACTCATAGGGCGTTCCGGATGATTCAGCCAAGTACGCGTCAATGGCAGGGGGTCGTTCACCACGCTGCGGCTTTCGCGCGTCGGCGCTAAATCCCGGCAGACCCATTCGTCGGTAATAGCAATCGCGGAACAGGTGACCAGCTTCGCCACAGTGGAAGCACAGCGGGCGATTATCGCGAGTGCGCCAGACTTCGCTTTTGCGTGGACGCACCTGAGAAATTCGAGCGGGAGGTGGATGCTGACTGGGAGGTGGACAGGCACGACGAGTGACTGCGGCGTAGGTCATGGCCTGCTCTGGTGGCATTGTCGGGAGTGGCTCGGGTGGATTGAGTGCCTGGTTGACCTCTTCCCGAACCATCTGAGAAAGGCTGGATACTTGAGGGGGTGCTGCCGTCGAAAATAGTTTTTGCAGCTCCTCTCGTACGACGGCCCGTATGGTCTCACGGAGCACGTCAGTGCTACCAGTGTCCGCGATGGCGGCAGCAATAGGGTTGGACGGCCGCTCGTAGTGCTTAGATCGCATCTCTAGAGCCCTCTCAATGGTAGTGGCCTCGGATACAAATTCCCCGATGGTCTTGGGGGGACATCGCACTAATCCAACGAAGATCTGTTCCTTAATTCCCGTCATGAGATAGCGAAGTTTTTTTTCTTCGGACATGTTTGGATCAGCGCGACGGAATAGCCTCGTCATGTCCTCGAAGTAAACGAGGACGCTCTCGTTAGGGAGCTGAACTCTCGTCTGTAGGAGCAGCTCGGCGCGTTCTTTCCGAAAAACGGTGGTGAAAGCTTGCAGGAACTGGTCCTTGAAGGAACTCCACGTTGTGATAGTAGTCTCATGATTTTCAAACCATGTACGAGCTGCACCGTCGAGCGAAAAAAATACATGCTGCAGTTTCTGGTCGTCGCCCCAGCGATTGTACTGGGCTACTCGCTCAAATTTATCTAGCCAGTCTTCCGGGTCGTCGCCGGGAAAGGCTTGGAAGATGGGTACCCTAGCAAAAAAATCCGATAGAAAACTAATAGCCTATCAGATTATTGATATTGGTTTTATAGGTCTGCCAGAGTATTGGTCTTATGGGTATCCTAGCCGATTGGTTTTACAGGTCTACTGGAGTATTGGTTTTATAGGTCAATTGTTTACTGGTCGTATAGGCTATGGTTTTATCGGTCCTATGGCATCTGATAAACTGATAGGTCTGTAATGCTAGTACACCCATAGCTGTCAATAATCTGATAGACCTACAAAACCAGTAGGTTTCCTATTGGTTTTGTAGGCCCTATGGAATATTGGTCACATCGAGTAGCTGCGGGTGTTTTACCTCTCCGGACACCTGAAAGGAGAGGGCAGCTATGTTCCATTTTCTAGGGATGAGTTACGCAGCAGGTGCATGTATACACATTTTAATCCACAATGACAGCGGCAACGCATACTGGCACATAATCCAAACATTGACTGCATCCAGGTAGCCCTCGATTCCAAGATTGCGGATTTCGGCCCGATGATGTAGTCTCTCGAATGCTAAGGCACCTGAAAGAAATAAAAAATTGCATTACAGCTTGAAAAATAAGCGATTTCAAGAACGCGACACCACCATGACTTCAAAAAATCGGTCCACACATATACCGGCAAGCGCGATTGCGCGCGTATTCATGCGGAGGCAGTTAGGAGAGGCCGCCATTACTGAACGCCGAGGTAGCTGCTGAACGAAATTTCCGCCTTGCGCCTCACCACAGGTTCTGCCACTTAAACACAGTGCGCACGATATTCGAAAACAGATTAACGCTAAAAAGTTTCATCAATACTTTCAAGAAATCGTACCGACAACTTTAAAACTCGACGCTGCGTTATATCACACCGCGCGATTCAAATTCCTTTGTTGGCGTGCAGGCAACGGCATTCTGCAACGCAAAGCCACATCATACACTGACAAAGTATAAACGTCAGCCCGAAGTTGCAAGTGATGCACACGCACCTGATCAAAAGCTGAACGTGCGCTGGAACGTTGATATCCTCGAGAAGCACCCCGAAAATCGGCGAAAACTTATAAACACAGGGCATCGACCGAACTGCCGCCAGCCCGATCAGCAATCGCGCAAGCACCAATGCCTCTACGGAGCTGCGCATGCGCGCCCAGAGGAGAGGTGGAAAGGAGGATGAGAGAAGCCAGCACGGGAACGCTTGCGCGGGAGTGGGAGTGAGAGAAAGGAAACCTACCTCTCCGCTGCGAAGCGCTGCCGGCATCGCGCTACCGCGTCGGCAGCTCGAGCCGTACTCGTCGCGTGCTCGATGTCGACTCCTCTCGCTTCAGCGGCGGTTGCAGCGTTGCAGTTGCTTGGACGCGCGCCTCTCAATCCATTTCACCGTCCTGCTCTGCACATGTAGGTGATTGTGACTGAGCTGGGCCCCGACAGAACCGTGCTATATCCGCGTGCTTTCCCATCTCCATTCAGTGATCCAGTAGCAACAGCGTCGCGCGTCTTGCGGCTCCAACCGTACGTAGTTTGTTGAGACCGCGCGCAGCGTTCTCAATTGTTATTGCGGCTAATATTGTACGTTACGGCAACACTCAATAAACGGGATGAATGCGTGAGTTTTGGGGATGTGTCCGAGATGGAAAAGGAAACAATGACAAAGACCTAAAATCTCCAACGTACTGATCCTGCATGCAAGACCCATAAACAAAGGCATACTGATGTATCAGACACATGAACCAATATGTAGTAGTCTACAAGACAAGCATGTATCAGCCTATAAGATGTATGGGCTTCTGCACTGGTCTGATACTTTTCTTATACAACCCACCGATAAACCTATGAAACCAATACTATTGCCTATAGGACAAATATGTACCAGTCTATAAGATTTATGAGTTTCTGAATAAGTCTCATAGAAATGCAGATAAAACACATAGAATACCTACAGAACCAATACCGATTCTTATAAAACCAATAACGCACCCTATTGGTCTTTTTTGCTAGGGTATCTTCCGCGGCTGCTGCAACACGAAGGAGGGGGCAGTGGTGTATACCTGCGTCATTACGGGTGGTTGTGTTGTCTCCGAAGGTGGTGCTGGAGAAGATGGTGGCGGCCTCGCAGTACGAGAAAATTGTAGAGGCGCGAATTCAGGATCAAGCCCTCGAAGCCGTCGGCTACTCTGATGGGTAGGCATAATCTCGATGGTAGGAGATCCTTGAGGGCTGGAGTCTCGGCTGGTTGGAGGTGTTTGGAGCATGGGTTGCGTTACCCAGCACCTCCACCAGATGTCACGGTGTGAAGTCTCTGATCAGAAGTCACCGCGGGACACAGAAGTAACAGAAGTCACAGTGCGGCAGGAAACTAGCAGGCCCGCTTCGACAGAACTTCAGTTTCTTCGCCTCGAAGAGACGAACGTCGGTTTCTTTGCCTCGAGGAGGCACACACTCGCGATCAGCACAGAGGGAAGATAAAGAATGCAGCGTGTCAATATGAAGATTTTACGAATTCACAACAAAGATAAAAGTGGTAAAAGAAATACTAAAATTCTGCTTAGCTCTGCAACCACATGATAAAGAATGTATGGGATGCTAAACCGTCATTTATTTACTGGTACGGTTATCAGCCCAAGTGCACATCTTGGGCAAGACAGGAAAACGTGTGTAAGTTTATATATATATACTTTGCTTTGACTTCATTTGTCATCGACAACTTATGCAAGCTAGTCCAGCATAGGGAGGATAAACCCCCCACCCCCTCACTCACACACGCAGAAATACAATACGATAGGATACGATAAGCTTTATTTTCCATCAACGATGGAGGGTCTACGAGGCTGAAAGCTGAGGCCGCAGCTTGGCTAGTCCTCGCCCCCCTACATAACAGCGACAGGTGGCACTTGACAGCAAAACATACAATACCAATGGAAAATAGTGGTTGCACAAAAGATATTGGCGTGGACAGTGCACAAGGTCGACAGCAATGTGCAATGGCAAACAAAAATTCTAGGCCAGTAGTGGAGTCTAAGAAATCTAAAAATTAGGTAACCTTGAAAAAAGAGATAACCTATTCAACGCTTTTGCATTTGAAATAAGTTTAGTCTCATGCACACACAGCATAAAAGAAAGAAAAATAAAGAAGTATACAAATGCATCAGAAATGATATCACCACAAGATAACACCACAAGAAAGTCATATCATTTCCAAAGTTATACAACACTAATACCGAAAGAAAATGTTCCTAAGCTGCTTAACATTCAGCTGTAAAATGCCGATATTATTAGACTCCATTGAGCGGCCGTGATTAGACGAATAGGAATTTAAAAGCGATGAGATACAGTATTTTAGTGTTTGCGCACCGTAATTCGTTCTACTGAAATCAACTTTCAGATTTCGGGCTTCCGCGTGAAATGTCCAGACGAAACTATGGGTGTAAGGTTTCCTAAATTTTTTAGGATATAACTATTCTGCTTTCTTTGATTAATGCGAGACATAGATTGTAATTGTACATGTCCTTCACATGCAAAAGTATCAGCTTTAGAAACAATGATTGCACATTAGCGTCGTACATGGAGTGTGTAATGATTCTAACCTCCTTTCTCTGAAGCCTACTGAATTTCTGCATATTAGTCACAGTAGTACCCCACACGAGATTGAAATAATTAATGTGAGACAAAAAGAGAGTTACATAAAAGCATCATAACATTCTTAGGTAAGAAAAACTTGTTTTTATGATGAATACCGATTACTGACGCAAGCCTAGAACATATGTAATCTATGTGTCGGTCCCAAGACATAGTATTGTAAAAATTACTCCTAATGTTCCAAATTCATCCACGATTTCTATTTCCGAGCTATTTAACTTAAGTTTTAACTCCGATGGCACCAGTCTTGTTTTCGCACGGAAAACGATCGCTTTTGTCTTATTGTTGATTATTAAATCGTTCTGTTTGCCGAATCCCTTACTTTAAATAACGCTACGTTAGCCATGTAAAACAGTTCTGTACAGTTTTCTGAGACACAAAAATGCTAGTGTCGTCAGCATAGATGGCAAACTTAGCCTGCGCTTCCACACTGACAATGTCGTTTAAGTATACATTAAACAGAAATGGTCCTAAAATGCTTCCCTCTGGGACTCCCGACTGTATACAACTACTGACTAGTCTACTGACTTGAGGAATGGCCATTGAGCTCAACATATTGCAATCGCGATGTGAAAGGTATAATTTGATTAGCTCTAACGGTAACCGACGAACACCGTACTTCTTTAGTTTTTCAAGAAGCAATTACGATTCAGATAGTCAAATGCCTTGGTGAAATCTAGGTATATCCCTAGTACATACTGTTTGTTGTCTGTGTTTGTTAGAATTATTCTTTTTTATCTAGCAACGCAAGTTGTGTGGATCAAAATTTTCAAAACCCATACTGCGCATCAATTATGTTGTTTTTTGTTTGTTTTTTCGAGAAAGGATTCAAGGCTCACCAACATAACTTTCTCTAATCCTTTAGAAAATACAGGAAGGATAGAAATTGGGCGGTAATTATATAAGCATGTTATGACTACCTTTTTGTATATAGCCCTCCCCTTTGCTATTTGCATGTCGTTGGGAAATACTCCAGAGCTTATGCACAAGTTAAATATGTGTGTTAGGACAGGTGATATAATATCAAGAACATATTTTACAGGCTTAATTTGCACATTATGAATATCACAGCTGGCGGAGTTTTTTAGTTGTGCGAACGTTGAATACTCTTCCCTGTTCGTCACAGTACTGAAGAATATACTTCTAGGGTTTTCCTTAACGAGGTGGTATGTTTACAAAGTGCTCATTAAATGCATCCGCCATAAACCAACTTGTTATTGATCTCGAGTTCACTGATCAGACAGGGAACTTGTGAACGGCCAAGAACCTGATTAAGCTTTCGCCAGGTAGACTTGGACTTATGCTTTACTGCACTAAACGAATTTGCAAGGTAATGACTTTTAGCCTTTCTGACTTCCTTATAAGACTATTTCTATTCTTCTTAAATTCTTTCAAATGAGTAATGTCTCTGGACTGAATGAACCTATGGAACATGTCATTCTTAACTCTACTTTTAGCCACTAGGTAATCATTTATTCAAGGTTTTCTTATTTTTCTAGACAAACTGATGGTGCGGAAAGAAAAATGTCTGTAAAGCTCGACAAAATAATCAGTGATTAAACAGTATGGGGCATTAGGATCTGTTGATCCTTGAACATTTGATCAGTCCACTCTTGATATTTCATTAGGGAATCGGTCTAACTGCGATGAAAAAATCTGCTGATAGATAACTTTGCGATTTATTCTATTCTGCTTGTCTAAATGTTTCACACAAACAAAACTATGCAGATGGTCACTGATATCACAAGCAAGAACATACGATTTGACTTGATGATCTGCGAAATTGGTTAAGAATTGGTCAATTTATGTTGACGAACAAGATGTAATACTATGATGGACTAATATACGTGCGCAACAGAGACGAGGCAAAAAGGAGAACTGGACAACGACGATGCAGACGGTGCGCTGTTGTTGTCCACTCCTCCTCTTTGTCTCGTCTCTGTTGCGCACGTATATTACTGTCCATAATGATTCACCAACTCGCCCAATCAGCCGTTCTTCTACAATGTTTTGTGATTCAAGCAACAGCTTAAATTCTTTGACACTAGATATTGTTTGAAGCATGTTTAAGTTGAAGTCGCCGCCACAAGAAAGGTCTAAATTAGCGTCATTATCGTAGGAAAAAGAGATTCAAGAAAATTAAAGAAAAGTGTGAAATTCTCTTCCGTAACAAGAACCAACTTGCCACTAAACAAAGATAATGCCTCAAAATCTCTTGTTGATTTAGTAAAAGGTGAGAGTATATCCTATTCTACACCCTTCTTTTCAGCATCGCAATGCCGCCTCCTCTGCCATAGCTACAACTAAGATTGCATGTCTGGTATTCCGAAAAAAAAGATTGCATCACCGTCGTCACGATACCATGTTTCAGTCAACATAAGCGCACTGAACTGAGTCTTGATTTGATTTAGTTGAGTGGTTTTCCAGTAGAGTGGTTTTATTTCAAGCAGCTTGCATGTTCGCGTGAAATACTTCAAATGACTGAAAGGCACTGCCAACAAAATTATCAAAATCATCTAAAGGTACATATGTGTTCATGATAAGATTTGAGAAAAAAAGTATATAAAAGAACACCAAAAAGAACTAATGAGGGTTGCTGCTTGCAACATTATCCAGTTCATTTAAGGCTTGAATGCGCCATGCACGTTCGCCGTTCCTTCGCCGAAGAAAAATCTTAGGTTTCCTGTGCGCGACATACTGAAAGTCATGATCTTTGAACCATTTCTTTGCTGCAAAAAGCAGTTCTCGTGAGTGCTTCGTTAATTTCTCCTGAATGAAGACTTGGGATGAATAATTACTTAGAGCCAGCCTCTTTTCAAACCATTCTTCTCGTGTCTCCTGTCTGGCAAAACAAAGTATATTGCCAGGAATCTTGCCGGACTTGGACGGAAGGCGCTGAATAGCGACAACGTCATGTTTGGTTAACTCTGGAATATCCATCGTTTCAGCGAGAGCATTGATCTCATCAAGCAGATTTTCGTTTTCAGTCTGCGGGATTCCATGAAACTCTAGATTCTGTTTACGGTTCCTCCATCCAAGATCATTTAATTGATCCCTCAGAGTTTGTACTTCTACTGTGCCTTCTGTTCAAGCTTTTGTACCTTATCTTTAATTTCCTTGATCTCTGTGTCATGACGTGCAGTGTCAGCAAGGATTTTGTCGTATTTGTCAGACATGAGCTCTACAGCTTGCTCACTGTTTAGAATGGTATCCTTCTGGCTCAGAAGCACTCAAAGTTTCTCCTGTATATCTGCAAGAACGAGACTAATCTGAGGGACTTCATCTGCTGATTTCTCTAGCGTAGCTGCCTCTGAAATGCTGTTTTTTTTTTTTGGTCTACCTCGTGTTCGCCCTGGCAGCGCTATGCCTTTCTCGTCGTTTCCATTATGGAATTAAACTGGCATTCATTCACCCCAGAGCATTTCCTTAAGTGATATATATTGTCACGAAGACAGGGATTTATGGGTATCGGCAACAGGGGCAGATACACACAGTCAATACAGAGGTTCCCGGGAAACGGTAACACGAAGACACAAGCTCAAGAGTTCACAGTCCTAGCTAGCCGAAGCGCGCGAGAGTCTCCAACTTCTTCGTCGTTCAAGCGCTACCTCGAACCGTCAGGTGGCATTATTCTCCCCCTCGAAAAAAAAAAACCACAAGCTCGCAGAAACAAAAACTGATCTGGATGGCAAATACGGCTTTCAGCGGGTAAAATACGGCTTCATGCGAAGCACATGCACCAGGTCAGACGAGCACTGACGACTAGAACTCGGTACAGTTCCGTCTGGAATAACCTCGTACGTAACTTCTGAGAGGCGACGCAACACTCTGTAGGGTCCGAAGTAACGATTGAGAAGTTTTTCTGACAGGCCTGGGCGCCGGACAGGTGTCCACATCCAGACTTTGTCACCAGGCTGGAACACGACATAGCGATGGCGGTCGTTATATCGGCGTGCATCTGTTGCTTGCTGTTTTGTAATGTGATTACGGGCGAGTTGACGAGCTTCCTCAGCGTAGTTGGTGAATTCTTCTGCGTCAGCGGTAAGCAGCTGGTCGTCAGCCGCACATGGAAGCATAGCGTCGAGCATGGTCTGTACATCGCGTCCGTATACTAGGCGAAACGGAGTGAATCGAGTTGTTTCTTGGGCGGCCGTGTTATATGCAAATGTGACATAAGGCAATATCTCGTCCCATGTTTTATGCCGGACATCAACATACATGGCGAGCATGTCCGCTATTGTTTTGTTTAGTCGCTCAGTAAGGCCATTAGACTGGGGATGGTAAGCAGTAGTCTTTCGGTGATGTGTCTGGCTTAGTTGGAAAACTTCTTCAAGAAGACGCGCTGTAAATGCCTTGCCACGGTCAGTGATGACGTATGAAGGGGCGCCATGGCGAAGGACAATCTGCGTCATGAAAAATTGTGCCACTTCGGAGGATGTTGCACGTGGCACCGCCATAGTTTCCGCGTAACGTGTCAGATAATCTGTAGCCACGATAATCCACTTATTGCCAGCTGACGATAGAGGAAAAGGGCCAAGAAAGTCCATACCAATTTGGTCGAAAGGTACTAGCGGTGGGGGAATAGGCTGCAGGAAACCCGCTGGCTTCAATGGTGGTGTCTTGCGTCGCTGGCACTCGCGGCAACCTCTAACGTATCGATGAACGCTGGCGGCAAGTTTGGGCCAGTAGTAGGCCTGGCGCACTCTGGTAAGAGTGCGTGCAGAGCCCAAGTGTCCAGCGGTGGGTTCATCATGGCAAGCATGAAGGATTTCATCGCGGAGATCTGCAGGGATGACTAGAAGATAGGCTCGGTCACTGTTGCCGGCGCTTTTCTTGTAGAGGATTCCGTCGCGCGTACAGAAGGATGACAAGTTCTTAGAAAACAGTCGAGATACTGTAGAATCGAAACCCTCCAGATGATCAATCACAGTTTTGAGGTCTGGATTAGCCTGTTGCCTGGCCTTTAAATCAGAGGAACTGATAATGCCAAGAAAATGGGCGTCTTCATCCGTACTGTCATGGGCCAACTCCACGGGTGATCGAGACAGTGTGTCAGCATCTTCGTGTTTACGTCCGGATTTATAAACGATAGAATAATCAAACTCCTGCATACGAAGGCTCCACCGTGCAAGACGTCCTGATGGATCTCGAAGACTAGCTAGCCAACACAAAGCATGATGGTCCGTCACAACTTTAAATTTACGGCCGTAGAGGTAAGGTCGGAATTTCATTGTGGCCCAAACGACGGCGAGACACTCCTTTTCAGAAGTTGAATAGTTTGATTCTGCCCGAGAAAGGGTGCGGCTGGCATAAGCGATCACTTTTTCCTCGCCTTGCTGGAGCTGGATCAGAACAGCACCCAGACCGACATTGCTGGCGTCGGTGTGAATTTCGGTCGCAGCGTCCTCATCGAAGTGTGCAAGAACGGGAGGGTTGTGCAGCCGTTGGCGCAGCTCGGTGAATGCCTCCTGCTGCTCGGACGACCAGACATACGGGACGTCATCACATGTCAGGCGCGTCAAAGGTTCTGCAATCTTGGCAAAATCGGCAATGAAACGGCGATAGTACGCGCACAGGCCCAAGAAACGTCGAACTGCTTTCTTCGTGGTAGGGATGGGAAAATTGGCTACAGCGGCTGTTTTATCAGGATCAGGCCGGACACCGTCAGCGCTAACCACATGACCGAGAAATTTTAGCTGTTGATATCCAAAGTGACATTTTTCCGGTTTGAGTGTCAAATCGGCCGAGCGAAGAGCATCCAATACCGTTCGCAGCCGCTGAAGATGTTGGTCAAACGTTTCTGAAAACACGATGACGTCGTCCAAATAAACCAAACAGGTTTGCCATTTAAGACCAGCAAGTACGGTGTCCATCATTCTCTGGAACGTCGCTGGCGCTGAACAATATAATTGCAGTCACTGCATGTCAAGTAGCAATTTTCTTTGTCTAGTTCTGGCGTACAAATAACGAGCATCTAAGTTCATCAGTCATGCTCACAACCCCATTTTCTGGCAGCAGCAGGGAAGACACACACAATAAATAAAAATAAAAACCAGCCTAAACGGCACAAGTAAAACAAGACCGACCTGCGAAGGTGAAAAATTGTCAACTTAGCGCAGCTGCCAACGTGCTCCTGCCGCTGCCACAAACGAAAGGCTCGCGGTTGTGTGTCAGGTCCGCTTTATAGTCCGTGATGCAGGTGGGCGTGACTTCAGGAAGGCCTCAGGTTGGCTTCACCACGTTGATAAGGCTATCCGCTTTGCTCCTGGCTTTGTCCACGGTGGTCGGCTAATATGGCTCTGTGGTAGGATGCGGAACGCCGTCCACTGCTCTGCGCTACTCAAACACTCGAACATTGCGAAGGTGAAAAACTGTCGACTTAGCGCAGCTGCCCACGTGCTCCTGCCGCTGCCAGAAACGAAAAGCTCGAGGACTCCGTGAAGCAAGAAATGAAAATGAGGACTCCGTGGAGCATCGAATTGGGAGAGGGGAAGAGGACGCATAAGTGCCTGCAAAAATGTCCCCATTCGGGCGTTTTTTCTGGCAACATTCCTGTACAACCTCCTCTCCCCTTTCTCCGATTTTTCTACATAGTTCAGTATGAATCCGCCTCTTCAGTGCCGAAGAGGACATTAATACATGCCGGCATCCTACGCAGTGCATAGATAACATAGCCTCTTGGTAGGTGTCAGGTCTCTTTCGAAATACCGATTCTTCTGAAAAGGACAAAAGAAACTGGCAATCATCCACTTATCTGCACTTTGTAACTTACCAACTCTAGTTTCCAAGGTTGTACAAGCAGGAACTAAAAACAAACAAAAATGACTGTTGACTGAAGTTCAGCTAATTATAGCTGCATTAGCAGATATGTAATAAGATTTGATAAAACAACATTTTTTTGTTGAGCACAAGAGGTGGCAGTTTACGCTCCAGTATAGGGTGTTCTGGTCCTGGTATATCTATCGCATCAACCTTTAGAATACGGGGCCCTATAGCACCTTACGCCACCTTAAGGTGGCGGTTCCATGGTCCCCATCTTGAGAGTAGTTCAGATTCTGCCACCAGGCTACGCCAACAATCCATGACTGAGAAATTGTGTGCCCAGTGGCACAAAATCCTCGGGCCCAGTCCTCTTGACTTGTGCTGCTTGAAGGCTTCTCTTTTATTGCTGCGCAGGTTATCGAAGTGTTTCGTGGCTCCACAGGGAAGACCAACAGAAAAAAGACAGGCTTTTGTCCCCGTCCTGTCCAGCATGAGCTGCCTCATATAACTCCCATCTTCCCCCCACCCCTACTTCGAACAATACACGCCCCATCAATGTGGCAAGATCCTTCTTTCTCCTGCCTAGTTTCTGCTGTAGAGCAACGAAACCGAATGCGCCTCCCTTACGTGCGTGAGGCGGGCTGGACTGGACTGCAGTATGCTAGCTTTCCTAAACACAAAGCAGGGTGTCAACATGATTGTAGAGAGGAAATTTAGTACTAGTGAAAAGGAGAAGTGGATACCCAAAACGGAGAAGTGGCAATATCATGGAAATTATTTGTGTCTCACGCATATATTTCTGCAGGCTTCGTCAATAAAGTTTAGTTGTAGTAGGCACCTGTCTTATGTTCTTTTGATCCTCATCGTTAGCACTCTGCAATCACGTGATCATTAGGCAGCTTTAGAATAATGTGGCCCTATCGGATAGGGTAATAGCAAGGCGCAAGTGCGCATGCCCGGAGTGATTACAGCACCCCGCCGGTTTTTTCAGTTTCAGGGTCACACCTTTCGGGTTCGGCTCCGAAGATACATTCCTTTTTGGTTAAAACCGGTTCAACCCTACGCAAACCGGCAGCTTGAACAGTTTCAGGGATCCTGTGTTTTGTAAGTGGTCTCGTCTAAACGAGCGGTACTGGAATGAAGGCTCTATTTACCCTTTGCTTGTTTTCTTTTTTTTTTTACTTCCTGCATTGCTTCCTCAAGCTAGCCTCTTTCAGCTGCCTCATCAGCTTTTCATTCAGTTTCTTGAGCTGCACTTCACCGATTGCACAATTACTGCCTTTCTCTCCTGTTTTTTCCCCTATGACCTAGTCGCAGGTTTCTTCGGTCTCCTTGACCTTATCCCTTTCCCTGAGTTTCAAATTTTATGTTCCGACCTCCCTCGTCACTGCACAACACGTAGACCAGGTTACTCATTAGTTACGTTTTCTCTCATAGTGCACTTCTAGCTTTCAGGGCCACCTTTCTATACTGTCTTAGATATTCACATCAATGATCGTGGATAAGGCGATAAAACGCATTCCTTTTTTTTTGACAACATAGTTGTATGGGCCAAAACGATAGGACGCCAAATAGAGGTTGTGAATTAATACTCCTACCAATACTACCACTCAGTTCCTTGCCCCACCTACTATTCACATCTGAAGATAGCAGCTTCACTCCTGGCATAGTTTAGATTGCCAAGGGAAATAAAACAAGCAGACGTGGCTAGCGACAAAAAAATCGGCTGTGATTTAGCTCTGGCTAAACCGGGTTGAATTGCGTCAGCAATACTTCAATGGCTGCGCTTATGGTTCAGCACGTAGTGTACCTCTTGGTGTAGCTTGATATGTTTAGCTATAAGTAAAGACATGGCCGGTACGGCTTAATAAGACAATCGCCGACATGATTTCAATGTATGTCGACGAGGACCATCGCAACTGGGATGCAATACTTCCCTATGTCACCTTCGCACATAAAACTGCGCCACAAGATACGACACACTTCACTCCGTTTTGTTTAGTCCATGGCCGCGAAGCAACGACTATGCTTGAAGCAATGCTACTTCCTGATCGTGTTAATCCCGCAGTCATGGGTGCTAATGAATCCGTTCTGCATGCCGAGGCCGCTTGCCAACTTGCTCGAATCCGTCGCTAGCAAGAACAAGATGCTCACCAGTATAATCAACGCCACAGAAATGCGAGTTACGAGCCTGGAGAACGAGTTTGGGTGTGGAGCCCAATCTGTATGAGAGGACGGTCTGAAAAGCTGCTTCTTCGATACTTTGGCCCTTATAAAGTCGTTCGCTAACTCAGTGAAGGGAACTATGAAGTTCTTCCTCAGGGAACTACAGTTCCTCTCGACGACGGCCAACATCCGAAGTGGTGCACGTTGCACGAATGAAGCCCTACCACGCCCGTTAGCCGCTCGTTCGCCCCAGCCATTCGACACTACCGATGTTCCTTGTTGCTCTGATCACCCAAAGGTTAGCGCCGAGGACGGCGTCTTTCAAAGAGGGGGAGTAATGCCGCATTTCTAATCACTCTTGTGCCGTCATGCGGCCAGACTGGATTACCGACGTTTTAGCTGGCCTTAACCATGCTAGGGAGTCCGGTGTACTTCGTCTTCCTCGCTCGAGCTCTCGCCAGCCTTGCCGCGTCCCAGTGCCGCGTCACTGTTATTAAACCTACTTTTTTAACCTACGTTGGCCGCTTTGGCTGTTTCACGGTGACAATATGTATATTTTCACCTTGATCTCACACATCTTGTTGATCTGCCTTTACTGGGCCTCGGGCATCTCTGAAGCTATCGTTGTAGCTTTTCGCCCGAGGCCCATTTCCTGTATATTACTGGAAATAAAATTTTATTTAAATTTTCAAAATGGTAGAAGCTGCCTGTTGTGTTAGGTAAAGCTTGTGAATAACTCAGCATCAGGTAGATTATATCAGCTCTATGATTGCTGCCACTTTATCTGCACAAAATTATGGTGATGATTTTTACTGTTAGTAAGTATATTCATGTGATAAGTTGTCCCATAGTGGCCTTCCATAAGATTGATTTCTCAGCTTTATTACAGATTTTGCAGACTGGTATGTTTGATGTTTCGAGGCTGTTTCATTTCGCCTTCGTTTTCGTTTCTCTCTGTTGCGAAACTGCTGGTAGTTATTGACACTCTGTAAGCTATTTCAACAGTATTAATAGTGCTGTTGATAGTAGCCCAATTGATAATCTTTCTACTCTTTCAGCTGTCAGTTTACATTTCTTATAAAAGGAAAAAAGACGCCTTTTAAACTGGATTTTTTTTCGTGCGTGTCGCATCATGTGAAACAGCCTTCAGTCGTGTGTATCTTCGGTGATGGTCTGCCACGTGTCAGCACGGTACGTTTGCAAGCCATGCGCATGAAGGAGCAAGAGGGGAACCCGTGGGAACGGGAGAGGGGAAGACCACGATAGAGCGAAGCGCAAGGGTGTGCTTCTGTAGGTGTGCCCATTCTTCTGCCGAGCTATCTCTCCCTGTCTTTCCCGGCGTTCGTTTCCAGCAGGACGCGCTACGCATGTGCCAAGCCAGCTAAGCCTGTGGCAGACAGAACGTCGGACACTTTCTCCAGCGTGTGCTGCGAACAGTCTGCGCACGGCAGAAGCGGCAGGTTTTTTTTTGCGAGTCTTTTATTCTTGTCCTACAGCTTGACTTGCAGTGTAGAGTAAACTATGGCGGTTGCAGACATTAAGAGGGGCATATCTATTTTTTTTGCGAGTCGTCCATCCTCGCATCTATGAATCAACGAAAGCACGCGGTCAGCTGGGATCACGACACTGGCTTTTAGCATCGCTCGCTTCAAACGGCATTTGCAGCTATCATGCTTTCCAATGATTTTACTGCAGTTGACTACCCCTCCCCCCTCCCCAGCACGGGGTGATAAATTGAACCAGGCCTCTGCAATCAAGCCATCACGGGCACTCTGCCAAGTTCGCTCACCGCTGGAGCTATCAAAAGATAAACATGCTGGGACGTCACTGCGCAGCACCTTGATACGCTGCCAATAAATGAGCTATGGATGCGACGGCCAAAACAGAGGAACACACCATCGACCTGCATGCGAAAACGCTTGCGATTTCTGCTGCGGCGACGCAAAAATCTTGTTTTGAGCTGTCGCAGCGATGAGAGGGGCGCAGTTCCAACAAGTTGGAAATTTTTCGCTCTGTAGCTGCCGCTCGTCTAATGCTTGTTTTTTTTTAATTCTAGGGGGCAAGAGTGGAAGGTGGGTTTATTTTGTGAGTGGGTTTATTACGCAACAAATATGAGACCATTTTTCATGATCATAAGCGGCATCTCAAGCCGGTTTTTGTATATCATATTATCGATATATCAAACTATTTTGCGATCCCCTTCGAGTTCGATTATCCGGGTTTGACTCTACTGTCCTTGGCGCTTGGTGCTTTGTTTGTTCCATGCACTTTATATCTCACATTGTGTCATTTTTAGCTGGTTCACCTGTTTTTCAGTGGAGGCCCTTTGAGAGATGGCTGTCTTGTTTAGCAATTTTATGCAACACAGGCCTTAAAGGCATGCTTTGCTTTTGCCACAGGCATGTACCAAGCTTCGATCCAAGTCTGCACAGAAATCCAGTAGCTTGAAGCAGCCCATGCGATTAGAAACAGTGACTTGTAAAGCGAACAGTAATCCTGTTGCTACTTCACTGTCCATGATAAGTACTACACAGGAAGCATCAGTGCTTCAGCCAGCTGTTGCACCATTTTCTGGGCCTTCGTCTTCTGCACCAATGACACTCAGTGTGGCCAGCAGTGCCTTTCCCAAGAGCTCAACCAACACCAGCTGTGTGCCTGTACACTTTGTGCCAGACAGTGATTCTGCACACCAGCAGTGACATCTGTTCGCATCAAACCCAGTGGCATCCACAGCAGGGAGAGAAGCACCCCGAGTACGCCCGAATAAGTATTGTACCATCCGCGTGGTGCAGAAGCAGGGTTCCATCAGCAAAGAAACATTGAAGTCTGTTGTCAACCAGCTGGTTCAGAATTACCCCAAAGAACTGAAGAGGATTACCAGTGACACGGCCGCTCGATGGAAGCGCACTGGGTGCGGCTTGCTGCATCGCGCCACCGTAAATGGGCAAGCGCGTCCTTGGGGAGTTTACAGTTGCGCCCGCTATTTCTGCTGAGAGCGCCACTGTTCGGGGACACGTCGCCGCTGGGGTCGCCGGCTCTGAGCGCGCGGTTTGCTTCCTTTCTGGACGCGTTCGCCTCGCGTCTGCGTGGTAAACGCAAACATTTTTGTGTGTGCATGTGCAAGCACGTTAAAGATGAAATGGGATGCGTTTGTTTTTTAAGGCGAAAGCCATTCTAGGCTCATGGAGCGAAAATCTGTGCGCAGAAGCTGTGCCTCTATGTGCGTCACATCTGTGCATCGGTGTACCAGACACAAAAGCGGACATACAAGGAGGGAGATTAAGGATGAAAAGGAGTGATGGTGATAGGTAATCAATAAAAGTTATAAATAGACACTGATATAGGTAATGACTAATTCTAATGACTAACAATGGTTGATAATGAATAAATGATTTATAATGACCAGTATATCAAACTATGACATGTAATGACCACAATTGATTAGAAATGAGTAAAATGGCTCAGCGATGTGTGGTTATGACTATAATAGCATGACTCATCATTACTGCTAATGACTACGAAATGATGAATATGCGAAACGATGACATGTAATGACCACTGCTGATTCTAAATGAGTAACCTGCTTAGTTATGAGTTGTAAGGGCTGCAATGACTACTCAGGCAGACTCATCATGACTGGGAAGTGACCAATACATCAAACGACGACTTGAAATGACGAACTGTGGCAAACGATGAGAGGCAAATAATAGGAGAAGGGTAGGCTTTCGCCGTCCTCCGCTTAAGATACGTCTAAGAGATCCTCTAATTTTATCTGCTGAGCACGCTTCAGGGAAAGGAAGCAGGGAGGAGGGGAAATGCACTCGCTTTCTCTGAAATGAAAGCGGCGCTGAGGTTAACAAGTCCAGACACTGAAGCATAATGCCCTATCAGCTGTCATTGAATTTGCTACAAGGGACAGCAGATTGGACTTGTTGGTGATTAATTATAGGTTAACAGTGCAAACAATGTGACGGGAACACAGGAGAAGACGGCACAACCGCGCTAGTTGTGTCGTCCTCTCTTCCTGTGATTCCGTCACGTTGTTTAACCTATTTAGTTATAAGGGAGCTGGCCAGTGAACTAGGATTTTTAACGATGTGTTGTGAAGCAGATGAACCCGATGAGGTAGCACCAGAAGCCTTTCTCGCAGATTACATTACGAGGACATGTCAGAAAAAGGTACGAAGGTTTTTTTTTTATACAAGTATACAATTTGTTCTAAAGTTTGCCGCGCTAGTCTGAGCGGCCTTGCAAGCAAAGGAGCCTGTGCATACGACATTTGTTTATACTCTTGAGACTGTTTGAGTCAATGCGATAAACTGAAAAGCCACGTTCAACAGAAAATCTGGCGCCCGGTCTGTCGGCGGAAAGTCGGAACAATACCTCTCTGGTAAGAGGCACATTAGTTGATTATATGGACAGAACCCTTTCGCGCAATGAAAACACATGACATGTTTAATGTGGCAGGAACTGCCATACCAGAGAGAGTTAATAAGATTAAAGGGTGAAATGGGAATTATTGAAAATGGGACCCTTAGATCCCAAGTCAGGCACACTATACTCCCATAGGGCACGTTCGTGCGGCTTCGGTAAAGAGGGGCTTTATATAGCTATGTGTAGGGTACTATTTTATATAATGCGGTGGCATAAGGCTGCATTCTAATGACATGCGACAGGGGGCAACAATTACGGGATATGGTGAATAAGCAGGTAGCAAAGTGCGAGTACTCTAACGAGGCTCTGCAAGGAGACTTAAGAACCCCAAGTTTTGTTTATCACTATCAGATCGTTGCTTAATTTATTCGATATTTGGTAACAGTTTTGAGGCGACATGTCAGTCGTGCAAGAGCCTGTTGCAGAAAATATCAGTCAACTGAACCAGTTGCAGGTAAATGAAAACCAAGGACAAAGGAGGCTTTATTTACCCCGCAAAAGGAAGCAATCAAGCTTTGTCAGCTTATGAGCACCTTCATTAACAGGATGATGAAGTCCGAAGAGGTCCGGCGAAGTAGCAAGCTATGTAAACTTTTGATTTCATCATTGTTTTCTCACTGTACACAGTACCTGCAGCTAATCTATGAAAACAATGATCGTGCCCATGCTGAGGCGCTATGCAGGATATCGTTAAGTTGCTGCACCCACTGATAGTGAACTGTGCTGGAAATGTCAACTTAAAAGTGGAGCGACGTTTGTGGCTACGGCATAAACTTCTCTCAAGAAAGGTTTTCCATCTGCGATGGGTGTTTTTCTTCCTTCTTTGTGTGGCCATTTATTTAGCACACTCGGCTGCTCGCTGAATCTCAGCTGCAGTTGCGCTCTCAAGCATGAACATTCTTGTGATCGCAGCTAAGAGTTTCACAGCAGGAACACTGGATGCGCGTTCTTCCATTGAAAATTGCAAACCAGTGAAATTGTATTGGTTTGCGAGCAGCCAATAAAAATAGTAATAACAACTTGCGGCGCATATACGTAGCACCTTGAGGCAGACCGGCTCTATGAAGCGCGCTTAGTTTGTCCGGTCATGCAAAAGGCGGGAAGCCGACGGATAGCGTTCCTTTGTACAAAGTTTAAGGTCTCCAACTGTGTTGAAGATCCCAGGTTATCATCTAGATTTAACCTGATAAAAATCTTCATATTTCGACCGTAACATTTGTCAGAATGAGATAAAGGTTGGTTACATGTCGCATTTTCACAGAGGTTGCTTTTAGTAGGACGTTTTTTTATTGGATAGTGCTGGCAGCTTAGAACAGGTTGATATCAATTTGTGTATAAAAGCTGTATGCATGAATGAGTAAATGGTATGAAAATGACACACGGAATTAGCGACATAGTTAATTAAGTGCTTATGCATTAGGCTACCATGGCAGCTGAACAGCTTCGAATTGTTCATAGCCGGGTGACATTTTCATGTGACAACTTGATCCAAATGCAACATCACGGTAATGCTAGCTCTTCAATCGAGTGGCCTTGAACCACCGTCACATTAGGTTTTTCAGGGTACACTACAGTATATATCCTTGCCGAGCAAGCGCTAAGTGCTGACATGGTCACACTAGACATGACGGTATATACTAATTCGTGTTGCCTAATTGTGTGAAGTGGAGCTCTTATATCCTTAAAATAAAAGGCTCCTACCACGCTGACGCCCCCCCAAAGCGCAGCCAGGTGAGGCTCTCCACGCGCGGCTGTCCCCGAACGACGCCTCCGCGGCGGTGGCGACGGGAAGTAGGCGCCTCCCGCCGGTTTCGGGCGACGTAGTAGGCCACACTTAGTGCGCTTCCATTGAGCGGCCGTGCCAGTGGTGGGCAGAATGTCATATTAAAGTTGCAGCCTGCACAGCAGCAGCAGCAGCACCACTCACTGCTGAAGCCAGCAGCTGCAGGTGGTGCGCCTCTTCTGCAGGGCATGGTCCCAACTGTGATTGGGGCAAGCAGTGCCACTGGGTCGCAGCACCATACAAGTGTGCAACCACTCAAAAGGAGCGTTCAATTTGTGCCAAAGATAGAACCACGATCAGCCAAAAAGCTGCCTCGGCAATTTCCTGCAAGTGCAACACCAGCAGCAGTGGGAGGTGGTGACAACGCGGCCGTAGTGATATCACCGGACGCTACACTGGCAGTTTCTAGTGCCACAAATCTTGGAAGAGGATTCCAGCTCACGGCTACAAATTCAGCTGAAACGGTTCCTCAAACTGCGGCAAAAGTGGAACCAGACAAAAAGACGGTGACTTCTGTTGAGGAGACTGCAATCATTCATGTGATGGTCGAGGTGAGTCTGCATTGGTGTCACTCTTGTGTGAGTGTTTCTTCTTAATGCACACTTCTTACCATGGGCTGCCTTTCAGAACTCAGGTTTTTCGTTATTTATTGACGGTTGTATGATCAGCACAAATGGCTGACTAGAGGTGTACGAGTATCAATAGGCGTGAGGCAACTGCAGATGACAAAAATTAGTTGCAGAAATATCAGTGCAGGTAGTTCAAAGTAACAAGAAATCACATTTCTGCAAAACATTGATGTAAAAATATCATAAGCAGAACTGATTTTCCCTTAAATTTTTTAATGGGCATTAAATAGGGAAGCAGTAGCAATAAAAATTTGTAGCCACATACTGTAAAAGCTTGTTAATATGAACCTCAATTATTTGAACTTACTATTTGGTCCAGCCAAGCTCCACATAAGTCTATGAATAAAAAAGCGCGTTAATTCAGACAGTAGTCTGTTCACCACAGATAATTCAAAGTATGCACTGCCGTATCTGCTGTATGGCCGTTAGCATGGAATGCAAACAAACATATTTTGTTAACTTTGTTGAAGGGAAACTGGATATTTGTTGGAGACTACAGGTTGTGTCCCAAGACTTTATGTATTGAAGCAGTGCAAGCATTCCCCCTCTCTTTTTCCTTTTTCAGGAAGAAACTCATGTTGGTAGTGCATCAAGTTCTCTGTATGGAGGCTCCTGCCAGTTAGGAGCAACGTAGCAGCGCTGCCTCAACCGTCTACCACTCCGATGTGGCTAAGGACTGGTGGCCATCTAACGTGTTCGTGATGGGCCAGACAGCATCAGTGCTAATACAGTGGTGCCAACTCACCATATTTTGGACTTTTGCTCGAGTATGCAGAATTGCCTTGATATGGTCACATTGCTGACTACAATCTTCAAGTGGCTTCCAATGACAACTTTGTGTGAGTAAGTACAGTTGCTCATTTTTCAGACAGTGTAGTGCAATGCTCATTCAAAGAACAGGTCAGGGTAGAGTTTTTCTTTATTTAAATGGCAGAGACGACTTTCTGCTAATATGGTGATTATGAACCATACATGTCGCTATTTCATCGAGCACTCACTATTAACAAGGGAAATATTAGACATTATTTTATTTCTCGTTTTTGGTGGAAATACGTTCATTAGTCCTGCAATTTTTGCCCTTGAACTCTTGCTTATAAGCTAATTCGCAGTTACAATGTCTCTAAAATCACAATTTTGGACCTATTGAAAAAAGGTTTAGGGTATGCAAATATTGATAATTCTTATTATGAATGGAGTACAGTCAAACCCAGATATATCAAACTGGAGGGGGATGATGAAGTGGTTGATCATTCGAAATGCAAAAATTGGCTTTACACTTGTTGCGATGTAGAAAACTTTTTTTACTCGCATAATGAATCCTATCCCCTTTTTGCCACTGAGATATGAAAAAATGGTCATTAGCATGACCTATTTGGCACCATAATTGTCACAGTCCATAGCAAATTTCGCCATCCCACCGGGTCGAAGAAGGCAGTTGAAGGGGCGAAGAGGTGCAAGAGAAGGGTGATGGAGAGCTGCAATGTGATATATGTTCGTTTGTAGACCGGTCAGGAGAAGTCGACGGAGAATAGGGGTGACAGAGCTCATTGTCGTCATAAGACTGGCGAAGAGGATACTGGTACCCATTGTCATGTCGGAGGTAGCCGCAGCTTGCACACTCATCTCACATGCGTCGGTGACAGACATGTGTAACATGGCCGTGGATGTCGCAATAAAAACATACTGAGCAAGGTGGGAGCGGTTGCCAAGCGCCATACAATGGTGGTCTCGAGGACAGGCGGCGACTCTGTGTTGGACAGGTGCAGGGTGGACAGGACAAATAGCAGCGGTAGCAGGTAGCGCAGCAACTTCAGCGTACGTTGGGACGTAAGACGGGGCTGGTGTTTCTGAAGCCATGGGACGAGTAAAGGAAGCAGGCACGTACTTGATGTCACGTAACCCAGGAGAAGGCACAGGTGGACGAGAAGAAACAGGAGCTGAAGAAAGGTCACTCTGTAGCTGCTCACGAATAATAGAGCGGATCATTGTGCGCAGATCGGCCTAGGGAGTGTGGCTTGGATTCCAGGTATTGTTGAGCTGCTGCGACTTTAGATGGTCAAGCCGCTGGCAAGTGGCGCAAACGTCGGCTATCAAAGAGGGATTCTGGGCTTCTAGTGCAGCAAAGGCAAAAGAGCCGAAGAGCCCGGAAGCTGAACGCAGGTGTCCAGTTTCTTTTGGAAAGCTGTTTGACCAGTACCAACAGTGCCAAAGATCTGTCAGATCTGGGAGGGGAAGTGGGTCCAGTCAGTAATGCGTTCTCATGGTTGAGGAGCCATGTTTTTGCCACATCACTTAGATAAAGGCGACATTGATCAGCTTCATAGAAGTGTCCCAGCGATTAAAAGCGCAGTCGATCACACTGTTGTAGCCAGTCATCCACGTCATCACCTCGGAGACCGGCGAAGATAGGAGGGAGGCTCAGCCAAAGAGCTGAGGAATGGCAGTGGACGTCGGGTTCACAGAAGAAGCATGGGCACCTGGCGAATGCACGTCTGTAGCCGCAGGCATCGGAACGGTAATTACAGGAGTGATGTGAGTTAGCTTGCGTCATGAAGGTGGATGTGCCGCCAACAATACGACCAGAACGGAGCTCCAGGAGGTGCCGCATAGAGAACGCCGGGAATCCTGCCTCCACCACTTGTGAGGCAGGAGGAAGCACCAGCAGGTTCACTTTTCAGTTGCCAGCCCAGTCGAAGCAGCAGCTACAAACCAGCAGCGTTTCATTCACACTTTGTCTTCTCTCTGATGAGATGACCGATCACGGTGAATATGTATAGAGGAAGACGACATGCACGCACAGTGCCTACAATATATGTTGTGAGGGCTGAAAGTGAAGGTACAGATCGTGAAACTTTACTGCTTTGCAATATAGCCTGCCACTGATCTGAGAATTTTTGCTTCTTAATCGTATGTTTGGCATAAACACTGCATAGTACTGTAACGCTCGCTTTGGTTCATCTCTAAGCTTTGCAAGAAAATTTTCTAAGCTTTATTATTGCCTTACATTGCAGTTTTGTTTCATTATCTGTCTTTGCATAGATATTGGTGACATGTAAGGAGTTGCCTCTTCACCCGTGTAGGGTATCTTCATCGCAAAGTCATTGGAAGAGGGGACTGCTTCCTCTCTCTACGTTTCCATTAAGCTCAACCCTGCTCTAGCTGCCTCTCTGTGCACTTATTCCTGACTCCTGCTTGAGGGCAAGTGAGAGAAGTCCACAGCTTGGCGTTGAACAAGTGCTTCAAAAAAAGTAGACGGTCCTAAGTGTGCCCTGCATATACACCAATCCCTAACAATATGAAATAGTGAAATTCGCTGGCAGGAGTGCATTGTTTACATGGCTGAAATGGTGGGACTTCCAAAGGCAGCATCTACGACTGCATTCAGTAGCTATGTGAGGAGTTCATGGTGAAGCTAGCACAATAAATGAGGACTGAGGTGGATACAAGAGGTGGAATGAATGATGGTGTTGCCCATGCACCCCAAAGCCACGAATGTTATCATACATTGACATCATTGCTACCTTGCTGTATAAACAATTTCACTCTGCCCTTTGCTTGAATGTTTGGCAAGTTTTTATCGTATCTCGGTTATTCCTAATACTAACCTTTCATGGCAGCATCATTTTGACTTTTGGAATGGTTCATGCAGTTTTTCATTCTTCTTTTATGCCGCTGGTTTCTCAATGCAACTCGGGAGCCACGCAGTAGAGGCCAATGATGTAAATGGGTTCTGATATAATTGCCTAGCACAAAGTTGTGGGTCATTGGAAGGTGCATTGATGACATGTCATTGACTGTGACATCATGACTATCATTATTTTAAACATACATTTCTGATGACCTCTTAGGACAAACTGCTTACTGTACTTTTGCTCTAAAGGTTGCTGTGGTACTGTTTGAGCTGTTCTGCCTAGCCCTTCATTTTCCTTTTTTCAAAAATGCATGCATATCAAAATTAGTATGCTTACAGGTAAGCCCTTTTCGTACTTTTTTTATTTTCAGATCAGCCTGGGTCAGCCACACATGGAGAACACTGTTCCATGCCTGCCTTGGTGAGTTTCTGCATGCTTACCACCTGATGCAGTTCAATGGCTGTTCAAGGAACCCTTATAGAGCTAAGAGGAATTTTCAACATTTTAGATTAGTAGGTTTACTCGGCACCTGTGTATACCCCTGTCAAGCGCGCAGAGTAAAGTGCACTTATGGCAAGTGTAACTTTCGAAAAGTGCACTCTACCACTGAGCGCGCTTGCCAAAGTGTGCACTCAGGTCGGAGTGCATTCGCAAAACAGACTTTGAGGGCTGAGTGTGTCGGTTCGCCAGCAGAAAGTTCTTCGTCAAAAATGTATTATGTGATAAGATATGTATAAAAGTTAATTTTACATATTTTGTACATATGCTTATTTGAGGAATTGATTTATAATAGCGACTGGCAAGATATCACATAACAAAAACATGATGTAACCATGTACGCAACTTTCAAATTAAGCGTGGTACGCCAGTGCGGCGACGCCACTTTTAGTTAGGGGGCGGGGGGGATTATTCATCATGCTTGTTGATGTGGGGTCTCCGAATCATAACCCGGTGGCAATTTTTAAGCATTTTTGTGTCTTTTACTACTCCAAAAAGCAATTCTCTGAACTTCACGTTTGGAGTTTCCAATTTCTTTTTTGAAATGCTTTTCAGTTGCCGGTTTCGTACCAACGAGTGCTAATGCGAGTGTACTCTGCTTTCCTGTTCTGCACTGCATAGCGTAAAGTGTCTTTCAAGCTGCGAAGTCCACTCTTCGTAAGTGCACTTTAACTTGCGCAATTGACTGGGGTATAAATCTGATGCTGGCTTCGTTCTGCAATGCAAGGATTGAGTGATAGTCTTCTGATGTCCCCTAAAAATGGTAACTAGAGCTTTCTCAAGGTCCGTTCACACTTGTGACTGACTGAGGTCACGGGATAGTTTTGGTCGACTGTCGCAAATGGTCACATTGGTCGAAAAGCGACAGTTGCAGGTCGTTTGACCACTGCTCGATTTTTCAGCTCTGCGACTGGGGGTCGCAAACCGAAAAGCTAATCAGCAGTTCAGCTGAAGGGAACGAAAGTTAGTTTTGCTCTATGTGGTGAACAGTCAAGGTAGACAAGATGAGGAAAGGGACCGTATTTGCAAGTGTGAACAGCGGTGAAGCTGCGCGGCTCTCTGGTCACATGTGACAGCCGGTCGCATGCCCTCTGTGATTTGCAAGTGTGAAAAGTCCTTTAGGGAGCAGTATGATGACACGAAAGGATGGAGCTGTGGCAAGCATTCAGATAGAAAAATGTCATGCCATCTGAGATTTCTTCCATGAAGGCTGTGCGACATTCTACATCAAGTAAAAACTTTATTCAGATAGTATGGTACATTTCCCCAAAGGGCTGGCCTGACAAGTGTCAGCTTCCTGTCCCTCGCCCATTTTGTTTGGCACTGCACTCGCTATCTCAGCATCCACAATAAAAGCAGGATATAGAATTAATGCACAAATTCAATGAAAAATCCCATTATCACAGGACAGCGATTACGTGACCGGAATTATGCACACAAAAAATGAACAAGATGATAAGAATAGAACAGTAAATCATACAGCAGACCTCCAACTACGCTTCTTGGAGCAACAATAAATGTACCAATATACTCTTTCTAAACTTTTGCAGCGAAATCTTTCCTTGAGCATACTGAACATATGCCACAATTATTATTCAAGAAATTAGGAATCTGACATGTCAGTTTCTGTGTGGCATAGTTTGTATGCAGCTTTTCCTTTTGCAGTCTTCATGCCTCTTATTGTACTTACATTCCTTCCGTTCAGTTTATTGCCTTAAATGTCCCCCATAAGAGGGCATTACATAAGGGGTGGTAATTTATACAAAATGCAAATATCTCATGATAAAAAATAATTGAAAAAATGGTCAGTTAAAGGTGCTAAAATTGTCGATAGGCATGTGGTAGCAGTGATGTCATGGAGTAGGCCATTTCAATCTTTACCAGTCCAGAAGAAAAAGAACGCAGTGAAGATTGTAGTGCGGGCGGATGGGTGCATAACTGTCGTGAATGGCTGGTGCAATGGGACATCAAAGCTGCTGCTGTGATGTATGGCACTTGATGAAGGGAAGAAAAGAGGAATTTGTGATGCAAGGACAGGATGACGATGCGCTGTCAACTAGACAGCGTTGATAAGCCAGATTTCAGTTTTAAAGATGAATGCTGACGTCATTATGACTAAATTTGCAGTGGAGAATTGCGCCATATGACGCAATTCTCCACTGGAAAAAAAATCTGCATGTTGATGGAATTGCATAAACAGGTTTGGGGTGCGACCTGATGCCGGTGAACACCTCTTCGGCAACGCACCCCCTCATCAGAACAGGACTTGGCCATCCTGGTGCAGTAATTGGTCCCAACCTCTCATGATAAGCTCCATGAAACCCCGGCCCCTAGTCACCAGCGGCTGCGCAACAACTGACCACGGCGGCGGTCACACCTGCGATGCAGCGGGGGGTGCTAAGAATCTCTGGCTCCACTGGACAGGCCGCTATTGGAAACTGACCCTGCCAACGTTTAACGCTAGAACCCTAGCTAGTGAAGCTAGTTCAGCAGTGCTGTTAGAAGAATTAGAGGGTACGAAATGGGATGTCATAGGGCTTAGTGAGGTTAGGAGGCCGAATGAGGCATATACTGTACTGAAGGATGGGCATGTACTGTGCTATCGAGGTTTACCGGAGAGGCGAAAACTAGGAGTAGGTTTCCTTGTCAATAAGTATATAGTGGGCAATATTGATGAATTCTATAGTATAAATGAAGCCCTGTATACATGAACTTGACAGCACCGGGTCGGGTAAGCGTCGAGTAAGCGAGGTCACCATTACTCGACCCGATAGATGTCTACAAGAACTCGCTTTCTAACGAGTAAGTATCGCAGCGGAGCGTAGCGTCGAGATTTGAAGTTATTGTGCAAGTTTCTTACTCGTATTTGATTCCGTTGCCTTTTACTATTGAGAGCTTCAATTATTCTTTTTTATCGTTGATGAGGGCTAAAAAGCATTCAACTTCGCTGACGCTCCTCGCCGCTCTGGTTGCTTTTTAATCCCAGAGTTCGCCATAACTCGACTCGCTGACTCGACAGCGTCTACATGCTTTTAGACAGGCGGGTCAAGCGAGTTAACCTATCCCCTGCAAGCGAGTTAACGCGACCCGCTCCGCGGCTATTTTACTCGACCCGACTGGGTATACGTGAACCCGACAACTGGTTTTTTACTCGACAGGCTTACTCGACCCGACTCTGTCGAGTCCATGTATACAGGGCTTGAGAGGGTGGCAGGCATCGTAATTAGGCTTAATAAGCGCTATATACTGAAGGTTGTACAGGCCTATGCACCTACATGTAGTTATGATGGCCAGGCACTTGAAGGCTTCCACGAAGATGTAGAATTGGCAATGCGAAAAGTAGACGCAGTATACTGTACAAATGGGCGACTTCAGTACCAAGGTAGGGAAAAAGCAGGCAGGAGATCGGGTAGTAGGTGACTATGACATTGGTTCTAGGAATAGCAGGGGGGAGTTACTAGTTGTTTGCAGAGCGCAGTAACTTGAGAATCATGAATACCTTCTTCAGCAAATGGAAGAACCGGAAATGGACATGGAAAAGTCCTAACGGGGAGACTAAAAATGAAACTGACTTCATACTGTGTTCAACCCCACCATTATACAAGATGTAGAGGTAATCGGAAAAGTGCGATGCAGTGACCACAGGATGGTGAGGTCCTGAATTAGCCTAAATCTGAAGAAGGAACACAACAGATTAGTAAGAAAGAAACCCATCAAATAATTAGCAGTGAGGGGGAGGGCAGAAGAGTTCAGGATCTCGCTACAGAACAGATATTGAGCTCTAACTGAGGATGGCGACATTACCCTAGAAGCAATGAACAATAATTTCAGATATCATTATTGAGTGCGCTGTAGAAGTAGGCGGTAGGCTAGTTAGAGAGGGTACCGGTAAGCTGTCTAAGGAGACGAAAGATTTGATTAAAAAACATCAGAGTATGAAAGCTTCCAATGTAACAGACTAGATAGAATTGGCTGAGATATCAAAGCTATTCAATAAGCGCAAGGTGGCCAATATAAGAAAGTATAACATGGAGAAAATTGAGCATACTGTAAAGAATGGAGGAAGCCTTAAAGCGGTAAAGAAATTGGGCATAGGCAAATATCAGATGTATGCGATAAGGGACAAGGCGGGCAACGTCATCATGAATATGGACAAGATAGTCAAAGTAGCCGAGGAGTTCTATACAGATCTCTACAGTAGCCAAAGTAGTCAGGACCGTAATGAGATTGGCGGTAGGGAAAAACAGTCAGACGTTCCACCAGTGACGAAGGACGAGGTCAAGAAAGCAATAGAAACTATGAAGAGGGGGAAATCAGCTGGAGAGGATCATATAACTACAGATTTGTTAAAAGACGGAGGGGGATATCGTGCTAGAAAAGCTGGCCATCCTGTATACGCAGTGCCTGGTGTCATCGACGGTACCGGAACCATGGAAGAATGCAAACATTATCCTCATTCGTATAAGGTATTTACTAAGGTTATCGCTAATAGAATCAGGACCTTAGACTACAATCAAGCAAAGGATCAAGAAGGTTTTCGGAAACGGTACTCTACTATCGATCATATCCATACCATCAACCAGGTGATAGAAAAATGCTCGGAATATAACCAGCCCTTATACATAGCATTCATTGATTACAAAAAAGCATTTGACTGAGTTGAATCTTTGGCGGTGATGCAGGCATTGCAAAATCAAGGGGTAGACGAGCCGTACGTGAACGTGCTGGAAGATATATATAGTGGCTGCACAGCAACCAAAGTGCTGCATAAAGAAATAATAAAATTCAAATAAAGAAAGGTGTTAGGCAAGGAGACACAATCTCCCCAGTACTATTCACAGCTTGCTTACAGGAAGTATTCAGAGACTTGGAATGGGAGCAGTTAGGGATAAGAGTAGATGGAGAATACCTCAGTAATCTGCGATTTGCTGATGACATTGCCTTGCTAAGTGGCTAAGGGGATGAACTGCAAATAATGATTGATGACCTAGACAGGAAAAGTAGAAAGGTAGGCTTGAAAATCAATATGCAGGAGACTCAGGCAGGCAATGTTCAACAGCCTCGGGAAGGAACAGCAGTTTACATTAGGTAGCGAAATACTGGAAGTAGTAGGCGAATATGTCTACTTAGGAAAGGTAGTAACCACAGATCCGGACCATGAAAAGGAAATAACAAGAAGAATAAGGTTGGGATGGAGCGCATTTGGCAAGCACTCGCAGATTATGACTAGCAGCTTACAGGTATCGCTCAAGAGGAAAGTATACAACAGTTGCATCTTACCTGTACTCACCTATGGAGCTGAAACGTGGAAGCTAACCAAGAGGGTTCTACATAAGTTGACGACAACCCAGAGGGCTATGGAACGAAAATTGGTAGGGGTAACAATAAGAGATAGGAACCGTGCAGAGTGGGCAAGAGAAATAACTCAAATTACTGACATTCTAGTGGAAATTAAGAAGAAATGGGCATGGGCAGGACATGTAGTGCTAAGAGAGGATAACCGATGGGCGCTTAGGATAACAAACTGGATTCCAAGGGAAGGAAAGTGTAGCAGGGGGAGGCAGAAAGTTAAGTGGGCGGATGAGGTTAACGAGTTTGCAGGGGTCAAGTGGATGCAGCTAGCACTGAACAGGGCTAATTTGAGAAATATGGGAGAGGCCTTCGCCCTGCAGTGGGCATAGTCAGGCTGATCATGATGATGATGAAAGACATGGCACACAAATAAACGACTAGTCTTCTTTGCCTTTATTAATCCCAATGAACACACTACGGCGGTACGTAAAGTAATGAGATTTGGTCTCAATCACATGCCTGTCTTTTGGTGCGGGTCTTTATAACGCAAGGTCCAAACTGTTTCCCCACTGTGTTGTACTTCTCGGTTGAAGAGGGCTTAATTGTAGCAAATACTTTGTCTTCACCGTTTCAATCAAAGCATTGTCTTTCCTTGCGCCTTTGTTGAAATCTCCAGTACACAAGACCACCTGTTTCTCAGATCGATTAAGCATGCCATTAGCTAAGACGACCACTGTAGTCTACATCCCCGCCTGGGAGGAAATGTACACTCCAGTCACCACCACTCCCGCTTCACACAGCGTAACACTGACAGTCTCTCCTTGTTAACTGGGTAAATTAGGTAGTAAGGCACTGGCTTGGACACCCTCTTTTACATACACAAAAAACACCAGCGTTCTACTTCTGATTCGATCTTTTAGCAGCAGCAATGAGATTAAAGCCTGGAATCAAAGGGGCATCGCTCTGTGGGACTCGTTTCCCTGAGGACACGCACATGTACAGACATAAACAAAGAATATTTAGCTATGTTCTATAAATGCTCATCAATTATCGAACATTCAATGTTGTCACAATGATGTAGTGGTTGTTCAAAACTTCTTTGCATTGGTCATGCAGTCACTCGATATGCTCAAATGCAGTGTAAAACTCTTTGTCTGGGTTTGATATGCGATGCAGAAATTGATGACGACCATTTTTGTTGGTGAGTTAGAGGCCATCCAAACTTTTTACCCAGCTCAAAGCAATGTATACCAATTTTTGTGGATGCGTGCCGGCATAGTCATACAAGACTGCATCAAAGGCTCCTCCCTGTGACTTATGGATTGTCGTAGCACTGGCTGGTATCAATGCAAACTGAGAACACTTAACGAACATGTGCTTGACAGTTTTCCCTCAGTTGAAATTGCATGTAGACCAGATCTATGGGTATCCAAGTGGCATGTAGCCGCTTACATCCCCGTTAGGCAGGCTTTGCTTTAGCGAGAAGGGCTAGGCGGACAGCTATGCCATACCCTACACGCCTCACTTTGAATGTAATATTCAATCTCCTGCAAGATCCCAACTATGGCCTTAACCAGGACATCAGTCAAGTCGATTTTTGGATGAGTATATATGATTTTTCAAGACAAAGAGCAACTAAACTGGGAAGGTTGCCGCTTTCAACTCGGCTGTAGTCTGAAACACACTTGACTCCAAGAGTCTCATCTCTTCTTGTGATGTATGGCCAAAGACAACATCAATGACTTTGTGTATCACTTTGTTTCGGCTTCGTCCTACCATTTGTTTTGTGTAGTGATCAACGTCCTTATCGCTGTAATATAGCCTGACTGCATCACTGCATTTTGAGCTTGCTTCTTCCTGCGGGATGAACCGAGACTGCTTCAATTGTATTTCCATGTGATTCAATTCTCGACCGTCGCTAATCTTGGTTAGCAGCGTCGAGAACACAGTGCCGCTCTGGTGGACAATCTCAGTCAAAGGGAAGTATTGCAAGTGATGCCAAGGTAATACATCTGTGTTATACACAGCTCCGGCTGATGTGGGTCTCTTGTATACCTCACTGGCCCTTACTGGTGGTAACTGCCGCATGTCACCACACAAGATCACATCAAAACCTCCGAATGGTACGCGCATCCGGCCTGATCGTATTTCTCTCAGACGCCTATCCACTTGTCTAAGATCCGATGACAGCATGCTAGCTTCATCGATTATCACACATCCAACTCCTCTGCAGAGAATGCGAAATGTGTTCAGATCAGTAGCAGAAAGACCATTTCCACCACGAGAGGAAATCATGGTGATCTTGAATGCTGAATGCACAGTTGTCCCACTGAAGCTTTACCAGTGGTAACACATGCTATGTAAGCATTTAACCAGAAAGCCCACCGTCGCCGTAGCTTATTTTACGGCTTTTGAAGTACCGATTGTACATATCTATGACAAGTCGTAGCGTAAACGTCTTGCCAATTCCAGCCGGACCCATGAAGAATATTTGGAGACGTTTGACGTCCGCGTCTGTGACACGATGCCTAACTTCTTCAATCAATATTCCTTGACGATGGTCAAAGATCCTCATTCGTGCATACCAGTCATCCAACATCATGCAATCTTCTCTTAATTGCTGAACATGCTGCAACCATGACGACGCTAGTTGCTGTATTTTCTGGTACCAAGTCACTGTTGTCAGTGGTTTCAACTAGAATTGGAATCACTTCTCTCTCTGGTTGTTGCTGTTCTTTCTCCTGATCTGCTTGAACTGGCTCAGTAGCATTTAGATCTTGGGAGTATGGAAGTTCAGCAGTGGTCACTCCACTGTTGTACTTACTCTTAAGTTCCATAATTTTTTCTCGATTATCGCCAAAGAGTCTCTGAACGCATTACCGTCAAGAATGTCAATCTCCTTCCTAAAATGTAGGTAAAGCATGACATGTTCACACTTATAGTTGACCGGATCGTCTAGTCTGTACTCCCTACACTTCAAGCAGCAGTCTTAATTCGTTTCCCTGTCTTCAAACGATTATAGTCTCACAAATTCGGCGTCTTCCATGTCAGGCGAGCGCTGTTCATACTTTTCAACCGAAGTACTATGCCAAATGATGTTGCTAGTTGAGGCAACACCTTCTTCATCCATTTGTTTAGCACTTTTTTCCTAACCTTGTTCGCTTCTCAAGCCATGTAGTATTGGGTGCGAGCGCCACCACTGGAGCGAACGGCACTAGCTTCAACCTAGGGGACCAAGTGGGATCACGTGACTCCTCCTACTGCTGTTGAAGCAGACGCTGGATTGAATTTGTGCGTTTTAGAAGCTAATAGATGCCATTATTTTTGTAGTTTTCGTTGATAAAGAGTGGCAGCTTTGCACTTTTTTAATCTTGCATAGTTACTGAAGCTGCTGAAGTTTATTTAAGCTGTTGCTACGGTCCGTTACTACTCTGTACCGGTACGTAAGAGAGGCCACCCTGCACAAGCTCCCATTACTACCCGAAACATAAGCTAGCTCACATATGCTTCCTTAATCAAGATTCGAAAGGCCAAACAAGCAAGTGATCAATCTCCTGTGTGCAGCAGACATTTCCGCGAGTACGATTTCGTCCATGGGATTGGCGCTAAACAGTTAGGTGAGCGGCAGGAAGAACAGTGAGCGCATTTTATATTGCGCATGTCACTTGTGAAGCTAACGATCACATTGCTGGAAGGATGGGAAAGATGTTGGCTTCTTCATAGAGCAGTACACTTCCAAAGAAAGGAAGGTGCGAAAGCCAGTATATCTCAAATTATTCTAAATAAGCGCGTTGACACGGAAGTTTCACTGAAGGGAACTGGATGGTTCTGCCACCCTGGGCAGCAGTATAAATGGTGAGTTGTCGCAGGCAGCGTCTCCAGTACTGTAGTAGTTTCAAATGAAAGAGTCTGTGAAGAAGCAAGAGATAGAGCATTTAATATATGTTGTGACGTGCTGATCGAGGTATGCGTAAAAAAAAATTACTTTGTGCGGGAGAAACAAATATCTGCTCTAATAAAGTGCCAGTGATGGTAGTCACTGCACAAGAATATACTGCGTGGAATGGACGTCTTCACACTTGCTTAAAATTAATTCATGTCATATCCACAGTCAAATTTGCTCTACTACTTTCAAGGGAGCAGGCGAATGGTACTGCTTCCCCCAGCGCTATGAGAAGGCGCTCAGCATCTGTCATGCTCCTGACAGTCTTTTGCTCTTGCAGAAAAAACTTATTACCTGTTCAGTGACCGCTTCCATCTGATTGGTTGGTGGCAGCTTCAGTTTTTATTGCATAACAACAGCAATGCTGCAGCCAGTGCGCTTCATCGTAGCACTAAACCTCGCCAACTTCGTCAACTCTTGATTTGGTAAAGCGCTTTCTTGCCAAATGAGTGGGTCTAATACATCCAGTTAACTTATGCAGGCATTGACCTAGGTGTATATTTAATAAATAAATGAATGTAATGCTAACGCGCAACTGAACGGCCTAGGAAAGCGTCCTACAGCAGCAGTTCAACGTGCGTTATCCGACTTAGTTCGTCACGCCGGCACTTTTGAGAGGTGGCACGGTATGTCCTCGCGCCCAATAGGTGAACACAACATTTCTGCTAGTGCTACTCATGTCAAACTTAAGCAACATCCATGCTGTTTCTTGTGCAGGCATGTATATGGTATTATTCATATGTACACCCATTCATCTCAAGGCCTAATTGTATGAAAGTTCTGCAGTAGGATCTTCGATGATTTTCTCGATGGAATTGCTCAGAAAGGATTCACCACGGTTAGTTTCGTTCACATACTCTACCACGTAGGTAGCGCATGCATATACCTCCAGAATGATTTGCAAATCCATATTAGACTTCAAAACGGAGGCTATGCACGGGTTAAAGGGATTTACATTACACTGGTCCAACCCCCGCCTCAGCATTAGAATTGGACGCACAAGACCAACACGGATGATCATTTCGTATTTCGGATGACCATTTGCCAGTAATGGATACGATTTGGTACACCATCCATGAAGGCCATGTCTCGTTCTATTATTTCTTTTACCTTTTTGGTATTTTCCACATAATCCCTGTTCAAGCTCGCTATTTCGCCTTTATTCCTAAACGTCACATTCATGCAGTCACAGACTCGATGGCGAATGATTTTTACAGCATTTTGTAGAATATTCATGGGAAGTGCACCTCGTCTATCACTTCGTCTGATCTCTGAAGAAGCAATTACAAAGAGCGATGACTTCGCATTTTGGCTCACATTCCTGGAATGTCCAAGGTATGTAACTCAGGAAACAGCTCCTCAACGAGTGTTGAGGAGTTGTTTCCTTAGCAGGTTCAGCTTAGCAGGTTCAGCTTAGCAGGTTCTTAGCAGGTTCAGCTTGATGTCCCACGACATCGACAGTCTAGGGCGGGTCGGAGCCTTTCATGGACAGAAATTCCCAAAGTAACAAATTAGCCACTTCAGGGACAAAAATCAATCACGTGAGAATGAGAGAAGGGAAGGAACAACAGTTTACGTTAGGTAGCGAAGCACTAGAAGTTGTAGGCGAATATATCTATTTATGAAAGGCAGTAACCGCAGATCCGGACCATGAAAGGGAAATAACAAGGAGAATAAAACTGGGATGGGGCGCCTTTGGCAAGCCCTCCCAGATTATGACTAGAAGCTTACCTGTATCGCTCAAGAGGAAAGCATACAGCAGTTGCATCTTTCCTGTACTTACCTATGGGGCTGAAACCTGGAAGCTACCAAAGAGGGTTTTACTTAAGTTAAGGACAGCACAGAGGGCTATGGAAAGAAAAATGGTAGGGATAACGGACAATAGATAGGAAACCTACAAAGTGTGTGAGAGAAATAACTCGTCACTGACATTCTAATGGAAATCAAGAAGAAATTGGCATGGGCAGGACATGTAGCACGAAGAAAGGATAACCAATGGTCGCTTAGGGTAACAAACTGCATTCCAAGGGATGGAAAGCATAGCAGGGAGCCGCAGAAAGTGAGGTGGGCGGATGAGGCTAAGAAGTTCGCAGGGGTCATGTGGATGCAGTTCGCACAGGACCGGGTTAATTGGAGGAATATGGGAGAGGTCTTCACTCTGCAGTGGGTATAGTCAGGCTGAGGATGATGATGTTGATTAGAGAACGATACTTCGATCACGGAGCTGACGTTCTCAATGTGTGGCTTTAGCCTCTCAGAGTGCCAGTCATTCTGCCAAGCGATCAACTCGAACAAGTTGCTAAAGGTCATCCTTGAACACCTGGGTAGCAAGGCACAGCATCCTCGTTGATTATGGCCTGCAAGATACAGACTGTCAACAGCTGCTCGGTGTCGTTTACTACTCAGACATAGATACCCTGCCATTGATCTGCCCCCAGCTCGTCGTCCCCTTTCACCAGCTCCAAAGAACTGCTGACAAAGTTCCCACTTCTCTTAGCCATACGTGCATTATGCTCCAAGTATACTCAATTTTGTGCGTTACCGGTGAGACAGACCCTCCTAACACTGTCATTGTTCAGTTCATCCGCTGGCCGGCATGCATTAAAGACTTAATATTGTTAGTGGAATCCCGCTGTTGTAACCTAGCTGGAATGCGTGCTGACACGCTATATGCGATGCCGTGTGCCAAAATCCCTACACCAGGAGACTAACTGTTGTAGTTTCGAGGCGGTGCGACACAATTGAAACTGAACACAAGTTAGCCTTCTGTACCGAAGCAGAACATTGCGTGTCTTCGACATTGAACTTCCAACTGTTCAGCTTTCGTCCAGCTCATCCTCGAGCTATCAAAGCCGGAACTTTGGGTGTGACCTTTGTTTACTGCGGCGGTGAGTGCATGGATGGGCACCTGGAAATCTAGTGTATTGTGCATAGGAACCAAGCCTCGATAAAGCGCCCTACTCGCTTCATCACTGGCACCCACTTGAAGTCCGCGGCAGACGCCTTTGAGAATGTCTGGGTCTCTCCAGCATTGGAGAGTCCCAGAAAGCTCAGGTAAATGAACTGATTTCTCGGTCTGTGCTCCTACTGAAAGACCACCCTTTTCATGTGCCTCTTAGTCGTGACGGGCGACTGCCTGCAGTGCAGCCCCAAGAAAGACGGGAAGGCTCAGCTCAGTGACATACCCGAACCTTGCCTGTCATATACGGAAGTTCTTACTCTTGAACAGTGTTATCGATTCACTACTGTGAGCACAGCTGCAGCTGCTGCCAGATTTTATATTGCTATTTTTTTCCTGCCCATACGTGAGGCTCCATACCGGGACTGTTTGCGGAGGTTTTTTTTACACCAAGACGGACGTCATGTACTTGAGAATTTGATGAGTCCTTTTCACTTAATAAAACAATGAGTGAACTTTTTACGTGTGAGGTTGACAATCAATAATATCCTGTTAAATTGAACGCTGTTAATACATTATTTTCACTGAGACATTTAAAAGTAGGCTAGTTATTTGTAATTATTCGATCATCTAATCATCAATCTCCAAAACACACATGATACCCGCCTTTCTCTATAACCAACCGTACAGGGAAATTTCTCATAGCTTCCTCTACAAGAAACAAACTGGTGACTTTCGGCTTGTGGCACTGATTCTCTTGTGATGCGAATAAATATTGCCTATATACCTGTACGGGAAGACGTACCTGGATGATGTGCTCAGCTACTGTCGGAGTCGAATCCCGGCTTATTCTGTTCTGAGGAGTAAGCATTATCAATATGTAATAGATGCCAGATTCAGCCCCGTTAGAGGGTACTATATGCTATAACGCGCATTTTCATCCCTTGTTCATTTAGTTTCATCTATTTGCATTGTTCCTCTATGTTGGCCTGTCATGATTATTTCTGATGCTTGGTTTTGAATTACTTATGCACCAACGAAGGGCTCTCTGTTGCAAAAGAAATCGATGACTTTGCTCCTGTTGAACTCATCACTTTGTGATATAAATAAAGTAGTGCCGATAAATCTTCTAATAAGATCTCTTCTTCAAGTATGTCACTAAATTCTTTTCAGCCACTGTCGCTTCAGAAAACTATGGTTCTTCCCTCTTCACTGCACAAAACACAGTTGCAGTTACATTCTACGAAGCATTTTATTGTGCCTTTGCAATATTGATTCTTACCATTTAGAGGGGGTTCCTGAATTAATATACTTTCTATCTAGCGCTACTGTTTACAACTGACGGCTGCTCCTTCCATACGCCGTCGTGGCGCAAACCCTAATTAGCCCCTGCGTGCCGAGTTCGCCTCTGTTTGATGAATATGTGACAGCATCTGTCGCCCTCAGGGTGATCTGACGGATTGACGTACACACTGTCGCGGTAGATAGCAGCAGTAAGCAGTAGCATTGAACTAAATGTCTAAAAAGCTTAGGGTCATTGCGGAGAACGGCATCATATGTGAGGTAGTAGTTTATCTAAATAATCATTACCATGATCACCAGGATTATACTAACTGCAGGGCGAAGGCCTATTCCAAATTTCTCCGATTAACCGGGTTCTGTGCTATCTCGATCTACTTGACCCCTGCGAACTTCTTAACCTCATCCGCCCACCTAACTTTCTGCCGCCCCCTGCTATGCTTTCCTTCCCTTGGAACCCAGTTTGTTACCCTAAGCGACCATCGGTTATCCCCTCTTCGCACTACATGTGCTGCCCATGCCCATTTCTTCTTCTTAGTTTCCACTAGAATGTCGGTAACCTGAGTTATTTCTCTGACCCACTCTGCACGCTTCCTATCTCTTAATGTTACCCCTACCATTTTTCGTCCTTTAGCCTTCTACATTGTCCTCAACTTAAGTAGAACACTTTTCGTTAGCCTCCACATTGCAGCCCCGTAATTGAGTACAGATAAGATGCAACTGTTGTATATTTTCCTCTTCAGCGATAGCAGTAAGTTGCTTGTCATAATCTGCGAGTACTTGCCAAATGCGCTCCCTCCCAATCTTATTCTCCTTGTTATTTCCCTTTCTTTGTCCGTATCTGCGATTACTACTTATCCTAAGTAGTCATATTCACCTACTACTTGCAGTGCTTTGCTACCTAACATAAACTACTGTTCCTTTCCGAGATTGCCGAATATTACCTTGGTCTTTTGTACGTTGACTTTCGAGCCTACCTTTTTGGTTTTCCCGTCTATGTTATCAATCATTCTTTGCAGTTGATCCCCTGAGTTACTTAGCAAAGCAATTGTTGTACCCCGCACAAGTTTCGGTTTCGATTTCATACACCAGTGCTGTCATCATCAGCACTTTTCGCTCCTCTCTAGAGCTCACATTCTGTCGTAAATAGCCCTCAGCTGCTGTCTGCGCCTGTTCGTTCTCCCCATCCGGATACCGAACATTATAGAATGGCGACGAAGACTCGATCATAATTTTACGTTCCGAAAACTACTTTTGCCATCATATCGGGCGGATCCTTCCTACCACTCCCACCGTTCCTACCTACACCAGGCAAACCTGCAGTACCTTTGCAACAGTGGAAGCTGGTCTTCCTGAACTTCCTGGAAGCGGTGGGAGGCAACGAGCAGCAGCCCAAGTGTTGCAAAGCAATACTTCCAAAATCCCTCGGAATCGAAGGCCAGCGTGTGTACCACAGCCTTGAAGCAGCAAGGAACAACGCAGAACCATGGTCAAGTGCCACGTCAACTGCTGACGAAGACCCCTTCAATGCTGCGGTCGAAAAGCTGGATGATCACTTCGTAGCAAACAACAAATGACCTGGTCGAACGTCACCGGTTCCGGTAGCGCAAGCAACTACCATGTGAGAATTTTCAAGCCGACGTAAACGGTTTACGAGAACTTTCCGCTACATGCAATTTCGGAACTGGAAGCAACAGCATGGATCCGTGACCAATTACTTCAGTGGGATTACTTGCGTGGGATAGCGGCCATCGTTTAAGCGGAGGAGGGGCGGCCATTAAGGTCACTCGTCTGTATCCGCTGGAAATAGTTTCAGCACAAGTATTTTACTCAGTAGAAGCCACGGCAGTCATACAGATATTGCGAAATCGGTGTATATGAGCAGTATGGCAAAGTACTGTAAGATTTCTTAGCGGCTGCACAGCAACCTTATATCTGCGTAAAGAAAGTAAAACATTCCCAGAAAGAAAGATGTTAAGCAAGGATACACGATCTCTCCAGTAGTATTGAAAGCTTGCTCAGAGGAAATATCGAGACTTGGAATGGAAGCAGTTAGGGAAAAGTTTTGATGGGAAATACCTCTATATTCTGCGATTTGCTTATAACATTGCCTTTCTAAGTAACTAGGGGGATGAAATGCAAAATATGATTGATGTCCTGGACAGGAAAAGCAGGTAGGCTTGAAAATCAAAATGCAAGCGTCTAAGGTAATGTTCAACCACCTAGCGAAGGAACAGCCATTCACAATAGGTAGCGAAGCACTG
This sequence comes from Amblyomma maculatum, assembly GCF_055883805.1. Lineage (NCBI taxonomy): Eukaryota > Metazoa > Arthropoda > Arachnida > Ixodida > Ixodidae > Amblyomma > Amblyomma maculatum. Next base: position 22,753,977 of record NC_139350.1, on the reverse strand, counting down.
GAAGTTGGCGAGTATGCCTACTTGAGACTGGTAATAACCGCAGATCGAGAAAATGAAAGGGAAATAATTAGGAGAATATGATTGTGACAGAGCGCATTTTCCAAGTTTTCACAAATTATCCTTAGCAGCTTACCGGTATTGCTCAACAGGAAAGTATATACACAAGAGATGTATCTTAACTGTTCTCACATATGGGGTTGATATATGAAAGCTAACGCAAAGGGTTCTACTTCAGTTGATGTCAACGTAGATATGGGTCGCTCAGGAGCAAGCCGGCTCTTTTAAGCGGCTATTTCAAAAGAGCGGGTGAGCGGCAGCTCACTAAAAATGAACGGGCGGCTATCCTTCAGTGATCCCATTCGTGGTGAACGTTTCCTTGGGAGCTGAGTCTTCTCCTCGGTGGGAATTCGGTGCCATCTATTATAGCGATGCGAAAAAGCAGTGCCCTCCCGAATGGCCTCCGAGTTCATCTCTGCGCGCGCGTGACAGAAACACGCGCGTGGGGGAGGGGTGATCTTGGAGGCCAAGCCTCCCACCCTTTCTCACAAACATCCCCTCGCCTTCGGCTGTCTTTTGAGCTGCTCCTTCAAAAGGGCGAGCGGTTCACTGTGCGGCAGCTCTTTTGGAGAGCCGTCGCTCAGTGAGCGGTAAGAAACCGTGAGCGACGGTTTTCTTGGAGGGCCACTCCTTAAGAAAGAAACCTGCTGCCAGGTAGAAAGGAACGAACGGAAGAAGCCGGGGGGCTGAGAGCAGTGGGCCTCGAGAAAAACTGCCACAAAGTTGAACAGTAGGGTTATAGGAATATACGGAAAACTAATCAGCCAAATAAAGGAAAAAAGCGGGGGGGGGGGTCCAAAAAGCGCAATTTAGAAAAGAAAAACGACACGTGAACTCGAGCAAAACACAAAATAAAAATGTCCCCAACGTTTGCCTTCGACTCGTAGACTGTTGGCTCCTTTAAATTCTATAATAACGAGCCCCTCATTTCCCCTTCAATTGTCTGCTATATATATAATATATCGATGTAGGAAGAAGGCAACGCTGAAAAGTACTATTTCTAACGATTCGGCCGGGGGCCGCGGCCTTTGCCAGAACAATACTGTTACTTTGACAATTCTGAACAATCTCTTCTAAGATTCCGCTTTCTATATTCGTCAGCATTCCGGGCCACGTATTCGAAAATATTAATTACCATTTTACAATCTGGTATTCGGGTTTTAGGATGCATTATGATAGAGAAACCCATCAGTCATATCTTATTTGAATTTGATACTATTCCAGCAGGGCAGCGTTGGCTCTACTGCATGCTTACATTTCTGAATCTCGATCCTGAGTGGCCATTGCTTAGAAACAGCATGTATATACCACGTGAGAAAAATGAAACCACACCACATGACGATAGCTGCAAGCAATAACGAACGCGTAGCAGCTGTGCTAGAGCGCCGCAACTCAGACCTCCTTCTTCCTTCGCTACTTCCTTCTTCCTTTGCAACCATTTGTATGAAATTTTTAAGCCCGTGTGGCACAAAATGTTTGCAGTGGTGACAATCGATTCGGCTTGTCACGGTGCACAAAACATCTTTTTGCATTGTAGCCTATTCTACGCAGGGGATACGCACCGGTGACCTTTGCTCTCCCAAAACCTACCCTACGGTAACCTTTAAACGGCCATTGCGGCCGAGCCGTTTGTCGCATCATGTACCGGCTGGTGTCAAACGATTCGCCATTTTGTGGTGCTTTTTGCTTCTTTGCTCCTAATATTCATTTTGGATATAGCGATGGAGTATACCAGATATAGCGAGGTTATAAACAAAGTTGGTATCCTATATTATTGCAGAATCTAATCATTGATGGAGCTACATGCATTCCAGCAGGTAGCATAACGTGTAATCTGCCTCTAGCCGAGTATACTCGGCGTTGGTGTGTAGTCAGAACTTCCCCAGCCAGGACAAAAAAAAGTAACTGTGCTAAAAAAATCAGGAGCAGGCTGTTGAATAACTCCGCAGGGCGCAGCCTAGTGATGGCAGCAGCGGGACTGAATGATATCCGCAACAATGACACCGCACAAGTCGCGGAGGAGTTATGTCAAGGAGTTTACAATATCAGGGCGATAGAAAAGCAGGTGCAAATTTGGGTGTGCACAGTGCCGGAATAGCTAGGAAAGAACATGAATGTTTCACAGGGCAACAGGAATGTTGAAGGTCACTCAAGAGATTAGGAAGCTAAGCATGAGAAAGACTAAGAACTAAGTGGTAGAAATTAACAGGCAAGTATGTAAAGCAGACTTTGGTAAAAAGTTTCGACGAGGCGGCATCGATTTCAATACACAAGTGGGAGCAGAAATCGGCTGGCGGCTGGTGAGCCGGGCAATACCTGTTTTAGGAGTCCACGATGGCTCTGCGGGCACAGGAGTAGTTGGCAGTGAAACAAAAGGAAGCGTAATAATGGAGGCTGCGTCCAATAAAAATAACAAAAAGAGGTACAAACGCAAACTACAAGAAAGACATTTAACACCAGGATCAGTTACATACACATGCAAGGGGGTAAAAAGAGCGTAATGGTCAAAAACAGAGCAACAATTATAAGGTGGTGTTCGCCCTATGCGATACCCATCTCAGGGACATAGAAGATCCATCGTATATTGATGGCTATGTCTGGAAAGGGTGCAGAAGAACAACAACGAAGAAGGAGGGAGCTGTAGGTAAAGTTGATACAACATGAAACAAAATGGCAACAAATAAAATAACTCTGCAAAGTACATGTATTTGTGCCAGGAACATTTTCGGTAAACATACATGGCTAAAGGCAGTTCATTTAGGCACAGGGGAGAAATGCAGAAAGAAAAACAAAAATGTAGTTAAATATCTCAGTGAAGATGTAAACCAGTTTGTATGCAATGCCGACATTTGGAGACAGAACTATTCAGAGACTTTAACGACCACATCTATGATCTGGATAGATGCACTGGTTGCAACGGGCAGTTATTTCCAGGCTACCATGAGCAATTGTAAAAAAGAAACTAAATTTCAGGGATAAATCCCGTAGAAATTTCAAAACAGCGAGACAACCACCATTGAATACTGATTAATTTGCAGGGAATTTATAGTAAGCTCACAAATATCGAAATAGGCGAAGAGGGGCAGTAGTCTGGGAAACAATCACAAATGCAGTTGTCTAGGTTTAAGGTCCTCTTCAAGAGAGAAATGCAAAGGAAAAAGAACACACAAATTAAACGATGGACCAGGTTTTATAGAAGCGTTAAAGAAATGCAACAGGGCTAACTGGAATTACAATCAGATCGAACTACCTATATGTACAAAACTTAAAGAGCTAAAAGTAGCAAACTGCTGGTATAGAAAAAGGAAGCCAAGAAAGTTGTAGAACAAGGAAATTACAGAAATAATCGAGCAATGGGCGGTACCTTCAAGAGAACGCCAAGAGACAAAGGTGCGGCTATCTCAGGAAGAGACGAAAAATGGGATACATATCGACAAAGAAACCTGGTGGTAAAGGCCCTTATCCAGACCCTTATAAAACACATCATAAACTATAGCCAAAGTCTGAAGCACCCGGCATGAGCTCTGTCTATTGACAGGCCATAAACTATTTATAGCAAAAATTTACATCTGGAATATTTCCATTTTTATAGACAGTGTATGGACTGTTTAGAGCCAGATGTCTATAACGACCTTAAAATACTTCAAAATATAGTCCACAGACTATCAACTGACTAATCCCTAAAGCGCCTTTAATATCCTTTGTATATAGACTGTATGCAGACTAATGTCTATAATGACCTTAATTTTATTTAGGCTATACACTGTCTGTAGACTATCAATAGAATAAAATCATAAGCACCTGTCATTTTCTTTTTCCAATAGGCAATCTATAGACTAAACTCTATAATGCCAACAATATCTTTTTTAGCAAAAGACAGTGTATAGAGTATGTACAGATTATTGTTTAAAGCTTCTTTTCTCTAAACTGTGTATAGCCTAAAGTTTAAAATGGTCTTCATATAATTTCTAATATGGAAAAGATAGTCAAAGTAGCCGAGGAGTTCTATACAGATCTCTACAGTAGCCAAAGTAGTCAGGACCGTAATGAGATTGGCGGTAGGAAAAAACAGTCAGACGTTCCACCAGTGACGAAGGACGAGGTCAAGAAAGCACTAGAAACTATGAAAAGGGGGAAATCAGCTGGAGAGGATCAGATAACTACAGATTTGCGGAAGGACGGGGGGGATATCGTGCTAGAAAAACTGGCCACCCTGTATACGCAGTGCCTGGTGTCATCGACGGTACCGGAACCATGGAAGAATGCAAACATTATCCTCATTCACAAGAAAGGGGACTCTAAGGACCTTAAAAATTACAGACCAATCAGCTTACTGTCTGTTACGTATAAGGTATTTACTAAGGTAATCGCTAATAGAATCAGGACAACCTTAGACTGCAATCAAGCAAAGGATCAGGGTTTTGGAAACGGTACTCTACTATCGATCATATCCATACCATCAATCAGGTGATAGAAAAATGCTCGGAATATAACCAGCCCTCATACATAGCATTCATTGATTACGAAAAAGCATTTGACTCGGTTGAAACCTCGGCAGTGATGCAGGCATTGCGAAATCAGGGGGTAGACGAGCCGTACGTGAAAGTGCTGGAAGATATATATAGTGGCTGCACAGCAACCATAGTTCTGCATAAAGAAAGTAACAAAATTCCCATAAAGAAAGGTGTTAGGCAAGGAGACACAATCTCCCATGTACTATTCACAGCTTGTTTAGAGGAAGTATTCAGAGACTTGGAATGGGAGCAGTTAGGGATAAGGGTAGATGGAGAACACCTCAGTAATCTGCGATTTGCTGATGACATTGCCTTGCTAAGCAACTCGGGGGATGAACTGCAAGTAATGATTGATGACCTAGACAGGAAAAGTAGAAAAGTAGGCTTGAAAATCAATATGCAGAAGACTAAGGTAATGTTCAACAGCCTCGGGAAGGAACAGCAGTTTACATTAGGTAGCAAAATACTGGAAGTAGTAGGCGAATATGTCTACTTAGGACAGGTAGTAACCGCAGATCCGGACCACGAAAAGGAAATAACAAGAAGAATACGATTGGGATGGAGCGCATTTGGCAAGCACTAGCAGATTATGACTAGCAGCTTACCGGTATCGCTCAAGAGGAAAGTATACAACAGTTGCATCTTGCCTGTACTCACCTATGGGGCTGAAACGTGGAAGCTAACCAAGAGAGTTCTACTTAAGTTGAGGACAACCCAGAGGGCTATGGAACGAAAAATGGTAGGGGTAACATTAAGAGATAGAAAGCGTGCAGAGTGGGTCAGAGAAATAACTCAAGTTACCGACATTCTAGTAGAAATTAAGAAGAAGAAATGGACATGGGCAGGACATGTAGTGCGAAGAGAGGATAACCGATGGTCGCTGAGGGTAACAAACTGGATTCCAAGGGAAGGAAAGCGCAGCAGGGGGCGGCAGAAAGTTAGGTGGGCGGATGAGATTAAGAAGTTCGCAGGGGTCAAGTGGATGCAGCTAGCACAGAACCGGGTTAAGTGGAGAAATGTGGGAGAGGCCTTCGCCCTGCAGTGGGTATAATCAGGCTGATGATGATGATGATAATTTTTGGTATAGGCAATTATACATCATCTATAGATTGGAGTTTCAATCACTATTTCCTTTCAGCTACAAACTATCTATAGGCTAAAGTCTATCGCATTCTTCTACTTCATTTTATTTACAAAATATCCGTGAACTAAAATTTCTATGCTCTTCGTTTTATTATTATTATTAGGCCCTCCTGGAAGTACAGCTACAGGTCACCGAGCCAGCCGCCGACTTCAAGGCCTACAACCCAAACACGTTCTGCTGCCTGACCCCATTCGATCTTGGAAAGCATCGACGCTGACAATGGCCTAGCCTACAGCACCGGTTGTTTTTGTCCAACCCCGTGAGCCCCCCTGCTTCCATGGACTATCGGTTGAAGATGTGGGAGATTGGATGGACCTTTTCGACCGTGTGGCAGATTTCAACTTCTGGAACGACGCTGCGAAACTCAGACAGGTCTACTTTGTTCTTCAAGGACATGCCCAAATTTGGTTTGAAAATCACGAGACTACTTTCAAGGATTGGGAGATATTCAAAGCGCAGTTCTTGATGGCCTTTGTTCTATCCGAAAAGAAAGAGCTCAGGCCCTCCTTCAGTCAAGAATTCAACTACCAAACAAGCCTGCCCTGGTCTACGTAGAGGAGATGAAACGCCTGTTTCGCCGTGCCGACCCTAACATGACCGAAGGTGAGAGTGAAATTCCTAGTGCGAGGAGTTAAAGAGTCGCTTTTTGCAGGGCTTGTCCGGAACCCGCCGAAAACTGTGGAAGAATCTGAAAGTGAAGCATCGACCATCGAGAAGACGTTGGGCACCCAGATGCGCCACTACGAGCGACCACTTCAACTAGACTACTCATGCCATTATCCCAGCGCATCTGCAAGTGGAGAGAACATTCGGGACTTCATCCGGGAGATCGTGCGAGAGGAGGTCCGCCGAATGCTGCCATCATCGCAGTGCAGTGGTGCATTATCATTTGCAGTGGCGGTGCGGAGAGGCTGCGAGTGCAGCCACATTGGCCAAACGGTCGTGATAACGGCGCGGGAAGCGTACCTTTCAGCAGGCGATCGCACAATCGACCATCGGATGCCAACAACAACCGCCGGCGTGCTGGAAGTATAGCGTTTGAGTGGAAGACGCATCCCAGCGACGTGCAAACACGCCTACGATTTGGTTCGCCGACGTCACTCGGGTGGTGTTTGTTGAGCGCCGTATGAAAGCTTACAGGAATAACGATTTCCAACCAAGGCCATCGAGCGTGAGATGGGGTCACAGAGGGACCACTGTTCGTCCACGGCCGACCCGTTGACGCTGGACGAGTCTGCAGCAACCGAGGACACGTGGCATTTCAGCGGCTACTCCGGCATACCGGCAAGCCCTTTCAGTTACGGACCTATTATCAACCTTAAATCGTGCCTCCGTTAGGCCAACGCCTCGAAACTTTCGAGTAGCGCGAGCACCCGGTTGAGACTCCTCCTGCGAAGCACCAGTCTCGACGACGTGGGGCCATGCACATCCCGTGCAAGCTGCAGGATTCCCCACAACGCACCAGCACCTAGACCTTCCCACGCGTTACTGCGCGTAATTAGATCGTGTAGTGCCTTTCAAAGCATTTCAAAAGACTGGAAGACTGTTGATAATTCGCAACTTGGCGGAACAGATGTTGGCTAGCAAAGCGGTTGGGCACGTTGATGACTTCGCCGTTACAACTGCAAACGATGGTGAACACTCTACATTAAGCCCAACCTGTCTGGCCATGGAACACCTTTTGTCTTCGTCCTCGGGGGCGGCGGCGGCGTCCTCGCTTAAAACCATTGAACTGCCACCGCTGACCGATGCGACGAAGAGCTCAGATCGCGCTCCTCTCTTCGACAAGATGTAAAGGTGAACATGCGACTTCACGAGTGCGACGGTCCGCCTGCCCCGAGGGGACCCCTACTTTTTGGGACAGTGAAGCCGTCGCCACGTGCGCTAACAATGACACGCCTCAGCCATCATCGATGGGGGTGACTTTGATGCAGTGTTTAGGTCACCTACAAAAGGTGAAGCCACGTAAAGGTCCCATCATAGATCGTCCTAACTTCGAGTCTTCGTCTTCAGAGGCAGCGGCGCTGGTGTCACCGCTGACTCATGCTGCAGACTGTCCAGGCCTGTCTTCGCCAAGACGTCTGACGGTGAACAGGCGACTTCGGACAAGAGATCTTGGGAGACCTCACGGGTGGGATGATCTTCCAGCCTCATGAGGACCCCGCTGAACAGTAAAGCGACATTATACGACATTACCGCAACACCATAGCTTGTGCATGGTTTGCATGTAGTGCTCGTGGCCAAAGGAAAGAAAAAAAGTTGAGTTTTGCAGCAAGGTATGGATTACCAAACATTCGCTTCTTGAGCACACACCTTAGGCCTCCATTTGTTAATTGTGCATGGTATTTGGTGCTGGGGCCGCACGCCACCTGCTAGCCGAGGAAGGTAAATGTAAGCTTCATATCTACAATTTTCTTCGTTTTATCAGAACTTTAGCAGTCAATTATGTGCACCTATACAAGTATGAAATATATTCATCAGGACAAAAGGAGCACCATATCCATTTGCAAAACCGCACCGCAAACCGATGTCTGGCCAACAGGCGCAGAGAAAATCCTCACCAGAGTAGGCCGTCTTGGCGCCCATGAACAACAGACATCGGAAACACAAGCACCTAAGACTGATCCCTGTTTCTATTGCGCAGAAAGGCAAGGAGTATATCATACCACCTCTGGCACAATCAGCACGATCATGCGACCAAGGGGCACAAAAATTTCTCGCGCACGGTGACACATGTAGGGACGTCCACAGTAAGTGTCGCAATAAGGAAAATGTCACCCCCATAGTCCTTAAAAACAATGCCGCGACATGAAGGGAAAGAAAAGACCGGTAATATATGCGTCGTCAATAGATGCTCCACAGGATCGTGCTTGATCGGCCATGCCACTATTTAACATTGAACCGACCTTCGTGGTTCCCTGCATTATTTGGATGCATATCAGAATCGTCAATCGCCTAAATTGATGGCTTGATTGTTGAAGCTATGGACAAAGAGAACCGCGATGAGGTTGCCAACCTAAACAGCAAGGATATTTACGTGGACGTCATTGTGAGCACAATAACTCATTTGAATTAATTATATGTGTGTGAAATATTTCTCTTACTCCGCTAGATTTGAGACCTGTGTAAATATACATTAATATGCATGTATGGAAATTGAAGTTTGTACGAGATGCCTATACACATTTTATTGTGTTAGGTGTTACTGTTTTGTACTTCATCAATGGTTAGTCGCATTGTGTTGAAGCGCACCGAAAGGCGCACTGTGATCGAGCCTTTAATTCAACACTGGGCCCTACTTGCAACCCTATATTGGGTGAAACTCGAAACAGATGCGGTAAAACGGAGCATGAAAGATCCGCTTAGAATTATCTTTCGTTATATATATTTAGAATTTCAGCATTGATATCCACAATATTTTGAAGATCTGGGACAACTCGTGGGCAATGTTGAAGCAGAGCAATAATGATGGTCAATTTATCAAGGGGAGACAGTTTCCGCCATCTTGAGGACTCGTCCTGTATTGACCGACTGGTGCACTGTGATCGAGCCTTTTATTCAGCCCTACATTGGGTCCTATTTACAAACCTACATTGGGTTGTGTGTCTTGTGTTGGTATTAATGGTTCACATGCATCTAAGTCCACCATGCACCAAACACAGAGGAGTCGTTCTAAAAATACTTTTGTATACTAAATCTCAATTTGTGTAGACGATTTATATCTGTTGAGAAATCAGACACAAAATCTCAACAAAGCCTTTCTCTCTCAGCAAAATGCTTGGATGTAGTTGTAAGTGTTCATTGGAGACGTGGGAATGCTTTTAAATTACTTCTTAAAATTTAGAATGTGGCTTATTGTTGGCTCATCACCAGATGCTTCACAATAATTTTTCTTGTTTCAGAAGTATGAAGTGTGTGAGGTGCATATGCCTAGTTTGTTGTTCTCTTCGTTATCCCATGCCCCTGCCATCTAGATTTTAGTTCTGTATGAACTTTATGCAGTCTTTATAAGGCACATGAATGTGTCGCTTTGGGTTTAGTGCTGCATAAGCAGCTCAGGCTACCAGTGTTCATGTGAGAGGGCTTGAGTGTTGTAAAATGGCTGTGCCTTCTGACACTGTTCCTTTGCCTTGAAAATTACAGTTAAAGGCTACACATTGAAGGTCCATCAAAGAATAAGTTGACAGAAAAATACCAAAAAGCTTTGTATCCACTGAAGACAGAGGATCCTGCATTGACTCACCCATATCGCATCTGTCTCCTGCTCAGGCAAAGGCCAGCAGAAAATGCCTTAATTAGTCCTGTTGAAGCCCTATTATAAAACTGTCAGGTGCATGACTCTTCCAGGGACAATGTTCATTTGTTTCAACAAAAGCATTTTCCATCACAGCCAAAACCATTGTTTCTCCCAGCGAAGTGGTGTACAAAATAGGAAAAACTGTTCTGACATGGTGCAGCCACCATTCTATTTCTCACAGGGCTGCAAGGTTAAAAACGAGACTATGTTGGAGTGGATGCTGCCGTTGTGACATCAGAGTGCCAGATTATCGGTGATATTGTTGCGAGCGCGGTCGCGAGTGAAGCCGCAGGATGTGATGATGAGCTCGAGCCACAAGATTCCGAGGATTTTTCAGATCCAAGCTTTGGAGAAGCGGTCGTAGCTCTGGAGCTCCTCCGTAGGTATGTCGCACCTCAAAGCGACGCGGACAGCAATGCGGCTTTCCAGGCTATTGAGAAGTGCCTGGTGTTTTCTAGCGAGCAAAAGAAACGGCAGTCGACTATTCTTGATTTTTTTAAGTCCTAACGTCACTTTGCAGAAATAAATTGTTTGAAGTGAAAGCTGCACCATTCTCGTTCCTTTTCGGAGCCTTCCTCACTGTTGTGTTTTCCTGGCTGCTATGTTTTTTTTTCTCAGACCGGTGAAAAACATATCAACAGGGTTCTACTGTACGATGTTTTTTGCTCTTAATAGCAGCAAAACCAGCTGCGAATGCAGCCAGGATGTGATGGTATGACAATGGTTACACTACACAATTACCTTCCCATAATGAGTTCCTGTCTGAAGTGAGTATATGTTGGCTTTAGGTTGCGTTCAGACAGCTCTCGGCAACAATCGCCTGCTAACATGCTTTAAGCTCTGTTTTACGCATTTAAGCCACAGTGATTTTTCAAGTTATTCAATGAATCAAAGATGGTGCGACGGACATCAGCAATGTATTACACTCTTTACAGAAACTATTTCAATCCATAAAACTATTTTAATATTGCATTTCAATTTCAGTACTACGCTTCATGCTTGAAAAAAGTTTCTGTTTTATTTTTGAGTGAAGCACCCAGTACTTCCATCGCTGGTTTTCGGGGAACGGCAATGCGTGCTGGGGCTGGCGGCGGCATCCGCTCACCTAAGTATATTCTTTTACCATGCTAATAGCACTAAAAAGACAGAGGTGATTGGCATGAACAGAGCAAGGATTGCAACTTTGAAGCAGAGCTGTTCCTGTGTGGCAAGTTTCAACTGAAACTCAAGTGACTTATAAATGAAAGTCTTCCCCTTTATCAAATGAATGACCGATGAGCGCGGTGTGCATGCATTTCTTGGCACTTCCACGCTTGGGAAGCCACCAGTTTGTTTACTATTATTTTGCTAAAAGTTGAAAGAGATAAAGTAGGTATTTTCTTGATGGAATACACTAGGAAAGAAATTTGAAGAGTATTGCTAGTATAGCCACACCCCTTAAAACAGGTGCATGCTGGTTTGTAAATTTTCAAATGCATCTTGCCATTTTTCTAGCCTAGTTTCATATTTTTCTACAGGAGTATTGTAGGCACACAATAAGTATCATTTTATAAAGAGACCAGACTGTATCGCTCAGAAAGGGCAGCATGCAGCATTGCTTGCCATGTTGCACTCTACATGCAATGATATGTTAATATTCCCGTGATGACCTATGTTATTCTGCAATGTTGCAGGGTGGTTTGGTTCGTAGTGGTTTTCAATTCCAGACCAGGTGGAAGTCCTTTCATTTCCCCGGTATGCGACATTGCGAGCAATGATTGTTAACTTTATGCAGAAACGAGAAACATTCTTCAACAAACAGTGCACGTACAGCCTCGAGAATGAAACAAATTGTGGCCAGGCAGCTCATGAGGCTTAATTTAGAAACAGGATTTTTTCTTATCTTGAAGTTTCTAGACAGCGTACCATTCCCGATGCAGCGATCAATCGACAGGCACTGCGAAGTCCAAGAAGTGGACACAGAACTGCAGCTTCGTCACGAACGACAGGGTTTTCAAGCAGATGAAGTGCTTGTAAAGGATATAACCTTTTTGAAAGTTTTCTATGCCAGAGAGCTGAAGCTCCTCGAAGTAGGGGCAGAGAACTATTATTCGTAACGTGGCACATGTACCTTTGCATCAGTAGCATGCCAGTAGCAAATACGGCAGCGTAGAATATGCTAACTTTCACAAATCTTTTTGGTGAAGTTTAAGTGCATAATTTTATTAGTGTGGCATGGCCTACACTGGAGCAGAAGTTGGGTTCAGCATAGAATATATTTGTCATGCATGAATCTGGCAAACAGCATTCCTCGGTAATCGCGAAGCTAGAGACGAGTTGCAGCTACAAAGCAATGGTTTTCCACTGGTGCCCATAAACCCTCTTAGGACAACAATACAAAGGAGCATACAGAGTGAGTGTCACCATATTGTCACAATAGACACGAAACCCTGCATCCAATTCCTTGGAGATCGGGTTTGTTTTCAGAAGTTCAAGAAGAGATTGCTACTACTAAGCTAATTCTCTGGACACACTCCCATTTCGTGTACTGATAGTTTCCATGTTAGATTCAGTAGCACTTCAGGTGCTTCGAAACGAGTGACTACCTCACATGTTCACCCTATGGTGAACAACCCTCTATTCACGTACATTCATAACGACGCTTGCCAATATGTATCACAGATTTCTTCTGCGAGTAGTGTGAAATAAGCTCATTTTATTAGAAAAACCTAATAATGACTACAGGCAACCATGAGAATACCATGATGGCACTACAGGAGTGTAAGCAAAACCTCCTCGACGTGCTTTACAGCCCTGCAAGCCATATCCACTATAGTCAGCTCGCCTATCCAACTAGCACCACCCGAGCAAAGCATGAATACAATAGAAAAAGCACTCATATTGAAATGCTGAAAGAGGCTGCGGGACCCCACGATATGTAGAATACACAAAGAAAATTGCTTTGATGACAAATGTGGGCTTTACCGAATGGTGCTTGTTTGTTATCATTCCAAGAGTTGAACCTCAGTTTGATGTGTGCTAAATGTAAGCAATGCCTGTATGACATGGAAGGATTGCGACAAGTGGCGACACACCCAATGCTGATTGCACTTCGCGAACATCAGTTACCGACGTACAGGCATAGAACGTTTCGTTCATTAATCATTCAAAGGAAATCGCTGAACGCATTCGTCTTCACATCGTCACTATCACCGTCAACAGAACTGCGTCAACGTAAGCTTGCATTGGCATTCTGAAATTCAGTTTCACTCTTTGAGGAGGTACCCGTCGGCACCTACAAGTAGCGACTTGTAGCAGTTATCATGTCTCAGGACATAAGCAAACCTGCATCCTCTGGACAGCGTGCCACCTCGGGCATTGTAACCAAGGAAGCGAGCAAACCCACTACGTCCGCTGGACAGAGCCCTTGGGGACGAATTGCCAGCTTGAACAACACAGCTAAGATCGTGGTCGAGCTTGGCAATTTGATAATCCAGTGCCTAGATTTGTCCCAGTGAAGATGAGCCCATGACTGCCGAGCAGAGGCTCAAGACAGACTTCATAAAGCGTTTTGTCAGCGCCGTTGTACGGCCATACGGCGAATAGCATGGACGATCACATCACCATCCGACTGGCCCGCTGGATGGTGACGATGGGCTGTCAGGCAACCCACTCAAAGACCCTGATCTCAGGGAGGCCTGGCAAAAGTTGAACGAGCGCGTGGAGCCCCGCCTCAAGGCCACTGAGGAGTGGCACCAACGCCACAAAGCCTGGAATGATCAGAAGCCGTGAAAAGAAGCAGTCTTCCATGCGGCGGCTTCTGGCCTGATGGGAGCAACACGACGAAGGGATAGATATATCAAATAAAATGATAGGTTTTGTATGCCTATTGTATTGTACGTAGATAGGTATTGTATGCCCCAGCTCTACTGCACATGAACATCCACTGGTCTTGCAGATAGTGCTGAGTGTACAATTGAACCATAGGTCAAGATACCTTCTTGCTCGGCACCTGTATAAAGGAATAAAAAAACTACACCCTTCTAAACATCGGCCTGAGTACACCACTTGAAATGGTTGCACCTGTCCAGTAGAGTTCGCAGTAATGGATAATTTATTTTTATGGTGGGCGGTTCATTCCATCATTCGCTGATGTCAGCTCTGTCCATGCTAAGCGATGGGCACAAGCTGCACCCACTGCTCTACAAAGGGGGCAGACCTTGTAGATAATTTCACCCAGCTTAGGAATGAAGCCCATTAGCCATAGTAGGAATCTGCCAAGATGGGTGCCAGTGACTAGCTGCCTGAGGAACGGAAATATATGTGCATATTGTCCAGCTTCACCACAAATGAACTTTGTTCTGGTGCTCTTTTTTTTCTCGCGCAGTCTTTGAGAGAAAGCAAAATTTCGACTTGGTAAAGTCCACCTTCTTTCACTTTCTGCAGGTGGCCACAAGATTTCTCTTAGGTTTCGTGTCGCTTTTTATTAAACTCTTGTTTGGGAACCTGCTATAAACATTGTTCTGCAATAAAGGAGTGAGTACAGTGCCCCACGTAATATTTATTTGAAATGACTCACATGTATGCACATCGGAACTCCAAACTTCTTACCGGTGCAGCAGCGTTTATGAGCAGAGCATGCTTTGACAAGTATGTACCCCATCAAAACATATGATAGTTGGAAATTGAATTCAGCCTGTTCGTACTACCTGTCGAGATATAGGAATGCTCGCATACCCTCCTGTCAGTTGACCTGGGACCGCTTTTATCGACACTCTGCAACAAGCTCCATTGTCTGCAGCAATATCCGATTGCTTTTTATTTCAGTGCAGATTCAACTTGTAACTTCAGAAAACTAGGGATACTGAACTGATTACGTGCAAACACAGTCATTAGGTCGTCTTCATTGGCCAACCCTTCCTCCTTGCTGATAAGTTTGATGTACAAAGAGCACCTTCTGTGATGACACCATTTGCTGAAGTTGCTACCACAGCTTAGTTTGCAGGTGGTGAACCATCAGATTCAGACCCAGTAACAAGAGGAAGGGAGGGGGGAGGATACTGCTCTCTTCGGTCTAAAGAGCTACGAAACACCAAGTGTGCCTTAGTTGCAAAACCACATAGCCCGGCGGTGACCATCGCTTGCGAGTGTCATGGTCTGCTGACTTCTGGCACAGACTGTACATGATTTCTTCTGTCTCGCTTATCTTACTTGCCGACTTAGCCATGACAACACAAGTGGGACACGTTTGCCCTAGGACACCAGGGAGTGTCAGTGGAGCTCGGACACCGTACACCTACTTTCACTGAGCCCTCGTCATAGCACGAACCACCAGTCCCTCGTACTGAAAGACTTGGTGGAAGAGCCCGACTTTGTGGTGACAGTCGAATGCTGCAAGCACATACTTCATGATTGTGGAAGCACGTCGCATAAGTTCTTTTCTTTTGTTTTACACCACGTAGTTTTGATTGTGTCTTTTCAGATAGGTATGACAGAGAGAAAACCCAATCTCGACATGGTTAAACGTGTGTGCTGGCAAGGTAGGGTCCCATTGTGTTTTTGCGAATGTTCGGACCTCAAAATAATGGTTTATTGGGTTTGAATTTCCGGGTTGCTTTGGCTGGCTACTGCACATTGTTCTAAACTACCAGTGAAGCTGGACACTCATAGACACTACCAGTAAAGCTGGACACACTTGCAAGCTCAGTGCCTTGGGCATTTGGCCACTCATTTCATTGTAGAATCAGGTTTTTGATGTGGCAGTGCCCTTTCAACGGCAGCGAAATGCAACATTGCATGAGCATTTTCGTCAGTCATAAAGAGCCTCATGTGGTCCAGAATAATGTGGAGCCGTTCCCTGCAGCTTCTCTCTCAGCCCCATGTCTTCCTTCAATTCATTAAATGCCAAAGTGCATAGTGGTGACTCATTCTTGGCACTAATTTGTGCAGAATTTTTGTGAGTGGAGGTTTAAGGCAAATTCACTACCGTATTGATCGCTTTTGCTTCAGAGCTACAGTCAGTATTTTTTTTTCAGATTGAAACAGCTCATCAGTTAGCCACCATTATGGAAACCGAACTGACAAAGGGATTTCGGAAAGAGTTGCTCCAAGCACAGTGAGGAGCCGCAATGAGGCAAGTGAAGCACTAAAAGGCCCTAGGGCTCGTTCAGTACATGTACAAAGCATAAATATGTGTGCGTGTTTCTGGACCTATTGTTTCCTTTTTTGTTACTGTGCATTACAAGAGATAAGAGGGCACATGCTAAAAGCAGTATATATTTGGTTATTGAACAAGCAAATCTGTGTTCATGAGCACCCAACAAAATTGAGATTGGCGGTCCAATGAAAATGGTTTTGCTTTCACAGTGGGGCCAAGAAGGTAAGATGCGAAAGTGAAATCCGATGAGGGTTAGGTAAAGCATTAAAGATGTTTTGTAATTATGCAGGCACATATTTTACATGCTGTTAAATTCTGGCGTGTTTATAAGCAAGCGAGCATACAATGGTCGGAGCACTTTTATGGGATATGCTCGGGCAAGGGCACCTTGGCGAACACATACTACAATCTCTGCCCAAGAGAAAAATTAAGTTTGAGCCTTGAGTAGTGTTTACCCGATTGTACACGGTGGAACGTTTGCACAGAGTGAAAAGCAGCTCTGCACCACAGTTGGTGGTCCCCATCACGGGGGTGGGAGAACAACCCGCCAGTGTTTTCGTTCCTTACACAGCATAGTATTTACAAGTTTTACACCGGCCAATTGGGATCTCAGCACTCGTTCTAGCAGAGCTACAATTTCAGCATTGCATCCTACCTGATTCCTTCATCTGTGCAGGCAAAAGGTATGTGTGATGTCCGTGTACTGTGTTAGAACGTGGGACTTGCATTTGTCGACTCACTTTATTGTCCTTTCGTGTATTGTGGAATAAAACTCTTCAAAAAGTAATGTGTTTTGGGTTAACTCTGGGACATTTGCATGCTTGGCCTGGGTTGTTTTTGTCACCAAAAACTAGATGATGTGGGGCTGGGAGTTAGTGAGAAAGTAAACAGAATCTCTTTGTATTTACCTATTTACCTAGTTTTTATTTACCTATTTTAATGTGGTTTACAACTCATAGGTAGGAGCTGTCTCCTGCCCCAAAGATCAGCGATATGCATGCAAGAAGCAATGCATGCAAAATGCCACTCAGTCTGTGTGCAGCTTACGAGAACTCGATGCACATTCCACGTTTCTTCAACTCAGCTACTCCTGCTTTGCGTCGCTAAAACCTGCAAAATTGACCAGCTTCTGATTGCCATGAAAACTACATTCCTGCTGTACGGTTGATACTTTCTGAGGTTTAGTGTGTTAAATTTTGCCGTAATCAGGGGGGCCATGATTCCAATATAAAAAATAAAGTGGCACGCTGTGGACACATAAGTGTCTTGAACTTTTTAGACCTGACATTAGGGTCAAGAAACGGTGCACAGCAACTGCAGTAGGCTATATGAAAAATGATGATGCAGTGAACTGACCTATAATGTAACTGAACACTTAAAAACTACTCAGGAGTGCCCTTGTCTTTATAAAGGCAGCCTGTTTTTGCAGCAAAACAAAAACGTTTCTCCATAGATGGTGATAGCAGCCATAAATACTAATGGCAATATCATTAATGGGACATGTGTAGGACCAGCAGATGGCAGTGCAGCACACTTTAGTCTCCAGTCTAAAGGTTTTTGGTCCCCAGACCAAATTTCATGCAAAGAGCTGTCGCAGTAGTGGTGGGTACCTGCGAGCACTACCATTCAAGGTGGCTCTGCACAAGCAGTGGAATGGAGAGGTATGAGAGAAGGAGCCATCCAAAAGTAAAGGATCAAAAGGAATGTGGCTTTACTGGTGGTCTGGAAAACTTTTTGTGCAATACTAGACCCCTGATTTCTAGTACTTAATATTGCCACATACTATTCAGATCCGTATTTGTTACAGCCACTGGCATCCACCCTTATCAGTGTGATTGTAGCGCACAGATAAATTCTGTATTTTCTGTTTCTTCATGCTCATTCTCATGAGACAGCTTTATCAGTTTCTTTGTCGCAAAAGAAGCACCCAGATGTGTCTCGAAGATTCCGGCCACTCACATATATTTCTGGAATGTTCTAGGTTGTGCTAGACACTGCGGCTTTATCTAGAGGTTTCTGCTCTGTCTTTAATTTGAGCGTAGACTGGTGCGACAAGTATTCTTCGACGACCAGCAAGTATGTTGGCTCGCTGAGAAAGGAAAGATTTTTCTCATGTTTGAAGTTTCTCAACAGCACGCCACTCCTGACCAAGCAATCCATTAATGACCAGTGAAAAGTCCAAGTGGAGACAGAACTGCAGCTTTGTCATGAACGACATAGGACTTTTAGGTACAAGAAGCCCCTTGAAAAGTATCACCTTCATTGATGCAGGATTTCTATACCAGAGAGCTGAAGCTCCTCGCAAAAGGGGCAGAAAAGTATTTTTCTTAACATGACACACATGCCTCCACATTAGTTCTGCATCGGAAGTAGTTACCTTATCGATGGCTGGGAATATGCGACAAGTTTATTTAACCCAGTTTAAATGCACATACAAATATGCTTTTACTATGACCACATGTCCCATTGCTGTGGCAGAAGTTGGGTGCAGAAAGGAATATATTTCAGCCCTGCATGAAGCTAGCGAAGAGCATTTTTTCAGGATTGCGAAGCAGTAATGTAATTGCACCTGATAAGCAATTACTTTGCAGAAATGCTCGTAAACTTTCAGCCTAAACAGCAATACATAGGAGCATGCAGAAGCATACAGAGAGTGTGACCATTATATTTCACAACAGACACGTAACCCTGCAGCCAATTCCTTGATCATATTTGATTTGAAGTTCAAGCAAGAGATCGCTGCTACTGATCTTATTGCCTAGATACACTCACATTTCGTGAACTAATAGTTTCTATGTTAGACTCAGTAACACTTAGAAGGGAGCAACTACTTCTCATCTGCACCCTTAGCGTGGATGATCCTATGCATGCACATTCTAACCATGCTTGCATATTAATATGTAAGACACATTTCTTGTGTGAAAGGAGCTCATTTTATGAGCAATAACCCACTAATGAGTACAAGAAACCATGAGAGTACAATGATGGCACTACAGCAGTGTAAACGCAACCTCCTCGACTAGCTTTACACTCCTACAAGCCGTGTCCACTTAAGACAGCTTCCCTATTCAAACAGGAATTCAATAGAAAAAGCCCTCATTTTGAAACATTAAGAGGGGCTGTGGGGCACCACAATTGCAGAGAACACAAATAAAGTAATTATTTTATAACAAACATGGGCTACATGCAATGAAGCTTGTTTGCTGCATTGTTAAAAGAGTTACCCCTATCATTTTTTGTCCTGCATATACATTTTCTCCTTAATTTCATCTAATACCAACATGGCTAGGGAACAAGAACTTTGTCAGGCTTTGTATTGTGTTGATGATGCGTGCTATCAGTGCTACGGTGGCAGTTCTAGTCTTACTGCAGTAAGAGCATTCAGGGAAATAGATTATGCTTTTTTTATATTTGCTAAGTTGTCACCTATACGGCAAAGGCAGCACAAAAGTGAGTAGTGCAGGAGACTGCTGCATTAAGGAAAGTGTGTTAAAGTGAGATCCCAAACAGCATGTTTGGGCAGTTTGGTGGTTTGAGTCAATTTGATTGGGCTGTACTACAATGCTGAAGGTTAGTCTTGATTTTCAGTGGCACTCCTTTGCAGGGGTCGTGTGCACATGATCAGGTTGCAGCAATGACCTAGTGGTTTTGGCACCTGCCTCAACTGTGAGAGGTGTGGGTTTCAATCACCGTTTTGCACCAAGTCCTCACCATCTTCTAGTCGTCCAAATATCGAGCTGTGAAATTTGACGTATTGTGTTGGTTCGACCATGTTAACATTTTAAGTTCGTACTAGTAACGGCACTGGCCATTTAGGCACATGATACTGAAGCCTCGAATTCGAGAGCCCAAGTGTTATTTGCAGGTGTTGGTCCCAAATCAAAGCACATAACATGCATACGCTGTGGGCAGACTGGGCACACACATAGGCACTGGGGCCACAAATTACCACAGCTGAGGAGAGTACTGAATGGTAAGGGCTTCTGTGAAAGCACACTACCATCAGCGGTAAAATGAAATTATTTGGGATGGTGGACACCAGGAGCTCAAGCTGCATAATGTGTGCTTCCGCTGCTGCCCACTGTGACATCAAACTCGGGGCAGAAAAAACTTCTGCGTGCCACGTATGGGAGTATATTGCTTTCACTTCTGGCACAGGAACCGATGCTTACTTACAGTAAAACCTCGTTAATATGACCCATGTTAATTGGGAAAATCAGATAATTCGGACAGCCCATCCAGCCCATCAACCACATATACTACTCTATGGCATGAAACTCTCGTTAATTTGGATAAAATTGGCCACCCTTCGGTTAATTCGGACAAGCGACGGAGCTCACATTTGTGCAGAGCGGCCATGAGGGCAGCAAAGGTGAGATGATGATGATGATGATGGTGATAGCGGAAGCGGTGCTGATGTTCAACCAAAATGTAAAGGTGCCATACTCATCGCTGTAAACATCAGCCAAGAAGGAACAATGGGATGCTTCCTCGTTTTCTGTTGCCCGGCTACGCCTCGGCACTTTTTTCTTTGTGCTTGCACATGTGTCGTGGAGTGTTGAGTTGCCAAGTGCGTTCGTAATTCATTTTTTGCGAGTTGTGCACATGCTGGGGGTGGGGTGTGGACAGCGTTATCCTCTACAACAATCCCAACAGCGCTGCATACTTCGGCTCCTGCGATGGCTACCGTAGCACCAGTGAAGCACGCGAAGTACGTGGCAAAGGACTTAGCCGAGAAAGTCGAAATACTGAAGGCAGTGAAAGAAGGAATGCCGCGACAGACCATCATGTCAAGGTTTAACGTCAAAAGGAGCATGCTAAGCTCATACATAAAAAATTAAGCTCAGATTTTGGAGGCATATGATGGTCAGCAGTTCTCAGACAAGCGGAAGAGACTGCGAACGGCAGCATTCCCGAAGCTAAAGGAAGCACTGCTTTGATGTATTGCAGACGTGCAAAATTCGCAACTCCCCTTGAGCGGACCCCTCATCTGTGCACAAGCAGAAACGTACACACTAATGATGTGCATTGATGGCTTCAGTGCATCGGAAGGGTGGTTCGACCGCTTTAAGAGGCATGGTTTGGTTTTTCGCAGCATCTGTGGCGGTGGATGGAAGTGTCGAGAACAGTTGGAGGACTGAGCTTCCGAGGCGCCTTGCTGCCTATGAGCCCTGCAATATATTTAATGCAGATGAGACTGCACTTTTCTACAAGGCCCTGCCAGACAAGATGCTCGCATTTAAAGGAGACCCTTGCGTCGGTGGCAAACGAAGTAAAGAGAGGGTGACGGTTTTGGTTGGTGCTAATATGACTGGCACGGAACACCTGCCACTGCTGGTTATTGAAAAAATTGCAAAAACCGCGGTGTTTCAAGAATATCAAGCAGCTGCCGAGACTACCGAGCCAACAAAAAGGCTTGGATGACGGCAGAGATGTTTCAAGCTTGGCTACGCCAACTGGACGGCAGCTTTTCATTAAAAAAAACGCAAGATACTCCTTGTCCTGGACAACTGCAGTGCACACCACAACATGTCAGGGCTGGAAAACATTGAGCTGCTTTTTCTGCCCCCTAACACTACTGCCTCCCTCCAACCCATGCATCAGGGAATAATACAGAACCTGAAAACTCGGTACTGCAAGCACTTTCTCGAACGTATGTTGTTATGTTTGGAAGCAGGACGCAAGTACGACATGAATCTTCTTAGTGCAATGCACATTCTAGTGAATGCGTGGCACAATACATCGCCTGCAGGTATTTCAAACTGCTTTAAGCACAGTGGTTTCACTGAGAGCATTCACACAGCTGATTAGGATGACGTGGATTCCAACTCGGAGGAAGAGAGAGACTTTACAAGCATTCTGCCATCGAATGTGCGGCTGTGCGATTATGTCTCAATTGACAGTGACGTTGCCGTTGCCGGCCATCTCACCGACAGTGAAATCGTTCAGGAAGCTCTAGGGAGTGAACAGCCAAGTTCCAAAGATGACAACGATGCTTGTGATGAACTGCCACATCATACTGTGAAGGAGGCTGTTGAGGCCCTGAGTGTTCTTGAAGATATATGTGCAGGTTCTGGGGACAGTGTGTGCACACTGCATCATTTGGCAGAAGTGCGCAAGGTAGTAGTTGCGATGCAACTTACCTGCACAAAGCAGTCAACAATCGCCAATTTCTTCAAAAAATAAAGGTATGTTGGTGTGGGACACTTTGTTGTGTTATTTTTTTCCCCTCTCGATAATTTGACATGCGGTTATATCGGACATTTTGTCTAGTCTCACGAAATCCGAGAGTGGCTGCGGATCAAGACAACAAGACACCCAGCTTGAAGCTGAATTTGTCAACTTGGTTGCCCTCTCAGCAGACAACAACCTTAAGGGATTAATTGGGAGCCGTTTAGAATATTATGTGCTTAACAACATGGTAGGCACTATAAAGTAATGCTGCCCCTTTGTCCGATCAACTATGCAATGACACTTATGAAGAAAGGACAAGAAAAGACAAGGCGTGTGATGCCAGTTGATATAATTGAGGAAGAGAAAGATTCGGACTATATGTGTTAATCACTAAACGGGAAGGAAGAAGTGCGTACAGTCTTAGAAAAAGAGTACTTCTCTGTCAAACAAAAACTGAAGCAAGTGAATTGCCTTGGAGAGCTGGGGAGCACAAATGACC
Organism: Amblyomma maculatum; assembly: GCF_055883805.1. NCBI lineage: Eukaryota > Metazoa > Arthropoda > Arachnida > Ixodida > Ixodidae > Amblyomma > Amblyomma maculatum. The sequence continues at coordinate 22,731,156 of NC_139350.1, read as the reverse complement.
TCAAGAATCACATCCAGGAGGCTCGAGGAAATTCGCCTGCGTCAGTGCGCCCTACAAGACAAACTTACAAGAGGCTCCAGAACCCCGCTGCATCCTCCTGGGCAAAATCAGATCCAAGCACCTCAGCCTGCAAGTGTGGTTCGAGACTAATTTGAGATGTTGGAACTTGGAAAGTTCGACTATGATCTCGAGTCCACTAAGAGGATAGCAGATTAGAGGCTCATGAAGCAATCAAATCAAGTTTCAAGAGGCCGATCGGCGACCGTAAAAACTCAGTCGGAGATGGTTTTCATGAAGAGTGCATCCGCAAGCTAGAAAACCGACAAACACAATCAATCTGAAGGAGACAAATAGACGATTTTAACTAGTGGTTATCCCTGATCATTGTGTGTCCTTTTACATGATGTCCGTAAAGAATGTTAATGCTGTTTGTCCGTATGCATGTGTAGCATCACATGAATATTGTGCTGTTCGTGCTTTTTCATTTTGGATTTTTTTTTCAGTTTAACGAGGACATCACACACATGCTACGATGACAACCCCCTTGCGATGGCATTTTCTCACACCCATTTTTTTGTTCCCCCCTCCCCCACCTCCCATTCTCGTGAGGAAAAACGAGAGGTTGTGTTGTTTTAGCCTGCTGCTGCTTTATGAATCTTTCGCTCTGGCAAGAACTTTTTTCTTTGGCAGAGAGCAAGTTGAGTAATTCCTCAAGACCCGAGACAAAAGGTCCTGCTTTTTTATTTCGCACTTTTTTTTCAGTTTAACAAGGACATCACACAAGTCAGGATGCCCAAGTGTAAGCAAGTGTTGCAGGTATTCGTTTCATTTTATGTTTACTTTTCTAAATAGTCATTCATTTTAATTTACGGCCAGGAAGGGGGGTGGGTTCTTTCTGTGAGAGTCCGACTGTGCGAGGGACATGAAGTGCTACAGATTGAAAGGGAGCGACCTTGGTTCAAATGCGGGATCACTCTCCCCTTAACATTTCCTAGAAGGGGGCACTTCCACGTGTCCATCCCAAAACGCAGAACACAACCTAAGTGCAGAGAGGGCAGTGCAAGAAATGGGCGAGAAATGTGTGTCTGAGCATGTGCACAAGCGGTAATTTGTGCGGAATCATGTCTAGTATTTCCTGTAACTCACCCTTTTACATTGTGTGTATATTTTTTAATCATTAGCTGTAACCTGTAGTCTGTCCTTCTATATTTAAACATTAGCTTGTACATTAGCAGCTATAAAAGCTAGCACATGTACAGTAACGAAGCCAGGTGCAGCTCTCATTTTACTGCTATGAGACACCATAGGCAGCCTGCAATAAAGTTTGATGCGTCGATCACAGTTCAGTAACACATAGCCTAGTCAGAAGAGCAAATACTTTTGGTGCGCATTCGTAGAATGTTTTCACACCACCTGCATGACCTTACAGGGATCACACTTCACACCCTCCTGAAACTGCACAGCATGTCAGCAGGCATTGATGTTGGCAACCGGAAGTGATTGAGAGTCACACTATATCCAACATCTTAACACTCCCTGAAGCAATAAAGAGCGAGTGTGACCTGCCAACACAAGAGGACTCATTTTTTCTTTTGAGGTGGACAATGTAAAAAATTTTTGTGTGGCTTTTTGGAACTTTCAGTGTACTGCTATACAGTGTTTCAGCCATACATTGTATTTGGCCATTAAGGATGCCTAGGAAGAAAGTTCAGGAGCGTGCACCATTTTTAACAAATGCCGTACTATAGTGGACGATTACAAGCACAGTGCCCAAGCAGCAGCAAGACTAAAGGATTGCCAACGATGGATGGAGCAACCCGTCTTGAAGCTCGCCCAGGACGCAGACACCAGGTGGAATAGCGAGCATAATATGCTCTCCCATCTCCTTCTGCTTAGAAGTAGATTGCCTTGAACTTGCTACATCTGTGACTGTGGTATCCAATCTGACAACCTATGATTGAAAAAGTAGCTGGATTTGTCAAGGCCCTTAAGCCAATTGCATTAGCAACCAAAGACCTGAGTGGGCAGAGATATGCAACCCTATCTTCGGTGATATGATTTCTTGACAGAATGTCTATGATTCTGAAGGACTGTGCTGCAGATCACACATCACTGTTCGCAAAAAACTTGCAGAAAAGCATGAAGGCAAGATTTCCTAGCCACAATGAAAAAAAGAGAGCATCATGGCAACAGTGTGTGACCCAAGGTTCAAAATCATCTTCTGTACTGAAGCTTTAAAGAAACAAGGCTTCTGGAACTACCATGGAGTGAGCTGCAGAACTCGTTAACCCCACTACCCAGTGACTGTGCTGAGCCCTAAACTTCTACAGCACAAAGAGTTCAGTGCCAGTATACAGGACAATATCGACAAACTTGGAAGGACATCTGGGAAGACACAACCGGAAACCAGGTCAAATTAATAAATTTAGGCTGCACCTTCGAGAGCTAGTTTGCAGCAGGAATAAAGACCCTCATGAATACTAGAAGAAAACAGGCAAGCGGAACTTTCCTGGCTGTGCCAAATGGCCATGAAATAGGTGGCTACACCAGCAAAGCAAGTTCCAAGTGAAACACTATTTTTACCGCTGGCAGCATTGTCACATTTAGGAGAGAAAAGCTATTGCCGGATCACGTGCGGCAGTTGTTTTTGCATCAGAACTTATATGTTATAACTTATAAGCACTTGAGTACATGTTTGAATGAATTTGTTACTATTCGATATTCGATTTGATATTCAGGTTTTCTCAATTCAATTTGATATTCGATTTGAGAGGCACTAGTCGGTATTCGTACAACCCTAGTTTAATACTGTCGAATAGCACTATAATGAACACGAATATAGCGAATAGCTAATTATTTAGTAAAATGAAGTAAGACCGAAGTTTGGTTAGTCTATGCCTTATTCCTATAGAACTTCTGTCCGTATAACGTAACAAAAAAATTCAAAATTTGATAATCGATCAGTTTTTTTTTCATTCAAGCGACACAAAATGCATTAACAAGCCAGAAAAAACCTCCGTGAAACGCTACTGCAATCATTTCATCGCCCACCACAGAATTGTGTTTGAATCATTTGCACGCATGTTTGCCACATCATCTGAGGGCACCAACAAAAACTTGACCAATGGCTGATTTACATGTGACCAGTACGTGATATGTATTCACAATTGCCTTCTCATGCTACGCACCCCTGCCACTCCGACCCAAATTAAAACCATGCGCATATGCTGCAGTTGCCTTCAGCAAGTCCATTGACTCCGTTGCACAGAATACCAATGCAAAAGAGGAAAGCAGTCTCGCCTGCGGGAGAAGTCATTTAGGACTGTCGATAGCGGCCGCAAAAAAGCATGTTGCCACAAACTTTGTTGTACCTACAGTGTCAACAACGTTGCATGCGAGCAGAAGATTGAAGTGCCGATTGAAAACATCTACTCTAAAGGCGCTGTGAAAAATGATTAGAAGTGTGCTAGCCTTGCTGCTGCATCAGCTGGCGCTTCTCAATGTTACATTTTAGTACTTTGCGACTGCTGATGACAGCTTGGTTTTGGTGCCATGGAGCTCAAACTGAGTGATCAAAAAGTCATCAATCAGCTGATTCCCACAACTATGCAAGAGATGATTATGATGTAGAACCAGCAAGAGAAGAGCGAGCTCTAATAAGTGCAGATGCCACCAACAAAGCCAAGATTGCACCGTTTTCTAAACAACTCTCTCTGCATAAAGGCAACAACCCAACTTGTGTGTTAATTTCAACTCTCTGTCCCTGAACGAAAGGCGAGATTTGTTTGTACCAAGCTTTGAATTTTAAAAATTCTGTAGTTTTGCAGCTTTCTGATCTATATTAGTGCGCACCGATTTTATTACCAGATGTATTTGCAGGAACTTTTGCATATAACAAACAAATCTTCATGCCCTGTACTACTTCGTTAAAACACGATTTGTTGTTCTTTCGATGCGTAAATTAAAACAAGAAACTAGCCTCTGAAAGACAGAACATAGCTTTGATTATCTGTTGACGGGGTATCATTGAGGCTAAACCAATCATCACACCCACCAAACAAAATAAGGTATATCATAACTGCTTGAGGAAGGATAAGGGGATCAGAGCAAACATTTTATTTTTTACTTGGAAGGATGAAATTAAGCAGACTGGCTTGAAATAGCATCAAACAGAAAGCTATAAAGTTTCACAATTATATCTTCTGTAGTTTTTATTGTCACAGTTTACATCTTGCTTGCTTGTAGAAAGCCTAGCACAATGAAATTGGCTATGGGTTTGTAAATGGTTTTAATATTTAATAAGCATGGTATAAATCAAGACACTCCAAATTTCTTTTTTAATTTCTCTGCTCTTTTATTGAAGGACGCAGTATACATCATCTCCTAATGTTTAGAATGGATCATGGCTTAATTACTCATTAATAAAACAAACATAGATCATTGGTAAATCAGACTTTTGATACAAAGCATAAGTCGGCGAAGCAGAGCATTCAAATTCATGCATTCATTGCAGTGCTATGTGCTTCACACAAGCAAAGTGGCATACTCAAAACAAACTTTTGAGAAAAGAAGCCTTAGAGTTCTAAACTAGCACACACTGCCTATGTACCTACATTACTTTACCTGTACATATATTTGAAGAACTAAGAATTGGTACAAGAGAGTATGAGTGCTACAGATGTGAAAAGTTACATTTTCTAAAATCAACTTTTTTGAGATTTTTGTGATACGATCCACACATCCCCCTTTAAAGCCACTGCTGAGCGGTCCCACTGTCAGTGGCACGAGCCTGAATTCTTAAGTATATTTTATGGGCACGTCGGCTAGAGGTGGGCATATCGGCTGGCTGGCTGTCAGCATCATGTCGAACCCACTGATCTTTTTCATGCAGATGTTCCTACTTGGCTGCATAGCGCCGGTCAGCAGCGACGGTCAAGCATAAGCATGCTCAGTCATCGATGCGTCGTCCCCTGACGAAGATTGCACATACCAACAGTCTTTTCAAGCTCCTGTGCACCTGTCATCAAGGTGCCATTCTCTCATAGAAACAGCGCAGAGAAACCACCGCTTTACGACAATCGCTGGGCATTGTCGTGCTCAGCATCATTGACATCAACAACTCTGGCTATAAGAAGCTATAAGAAGCACGCCGCCTTCAAGTTACTTCAGTGGGCACATCAGCCGCCTGTCAGCTTCATGTCGAACCCATTGGTATTTTTCATGCAGGTTAGTGACACAGTTTCTATTGTTAAAACTAGTGACCAATGTTTCATGCAGCTGACATGCCCACATAGTTTTTACATGCAGCTCATGACTTGCATCAATTTTGTTTCATCCTTACTGATGTGTTGTGGTAAAAAGAGCAAAATCCCGGGCCTACAACTGAGCAAATGCTAACTGAAATACTCGAAAGGTAAAAAAACATGCAGAAACGTCTAGATGAAATTGAATCAAAACTGAAAAAAGTAGCAGAGTCAACAAGAGCTATCAAAGATATTAACAAAATTGGCCTCGAGTACACTGTCCGAAGTCTAGGGAGAAAACTGATTGATCTGGAAGACCGCTCAAAATGGAACAATGTCTTTGTTTATGGTATAGCTGAGAAAGATGATGAAACACACGAACCTTGTTACAAGAGTGGTCGAGGAATTATTCAACACCAAACTTGGTGTGCTAGTGCCGTCTGCGAAAGAATACATAGAATAGGCAAGAAACAAGACAAAACACGGCCAGTTATCATTAAAGTGATCGACCACCATGAAAAGTGAACATACTCAGAATTGCTTCAAATTTAAAAACACGAACAGATCTCAGTTAGTGAGGATTTTTTGGATAGCCACTAGACAAAAGTGAAAGAAACTATGGGACAGCACTAGTGAAATCAGAGGCAGAGGGGGAAAGTTCAGCTGGTCTATCACAAAATTAAAATAAACGATGAGATGTTTGAATGGAATATTGCGAGCAATAAAAGAGTTTCCGTTCGCAAAGAGACAAGCAAGCAAGCAACATAGAATTAAAAGCCCATTTCGATGCATCACCCTTAATGCTCGCAGCATCATATATAAATATGAACACCTATAACGTTAACATACAAATCACACATATTAAATGTAATGGAAACCTGGTTAAACTGTAACATTAGCGATAATAAAATTACACCACCAGGTTACAATACATAAAAAAAGACAGCAATTCTAGAGGTGGTAGCGTAGTGATAATATTTCAAGTAAATTTGCACCTAATAAGACTACTTGACATACCTGCGATCGAATGTGTCATAATCAAAGTATGTCTCAAAGAGTGTAACAGCGTAGGTGGATTCTACCAGCCCACAAACAGTGATAATAGGTTTTTCGATGAAATTAACGAATTTCTGTGTTTCAACAAAAGTCATTCTTGTAACGTGCTAGTAGGCAGTGATTTCAACATTCCTTCTATCGACTGGAACAGCAATTTCCCCGATCCCCACTTTAAGGCAGCTGAACCACTTGCGGACCTTATAATTTTGCATGGCTTAACTCAATCGGCAAAGGAATCTACCCGCATCCAAAACGCCACTGCATCGAATATTACATCATTTCTTAGTCAGCAATAGTCTACTCCACCGTGACCCAAAAATACAAGTTGTTGACGGCATATGTGACCACAAAATCATTAGAACTAAACCACATGCCAAAAAACAGAAAGCGAGAACATTCAGTACCAATCTTCTCATGTAGGGTGCATCTAGCACTTTACCTGTACGGCTTAAAAGATAGCATCAAGCGATCCCGTGGAAAACGAAGGAAATTGTGCTCCTAGGAAGAAAAGCACAAAAAAATGAGAAAACTGCACCACAAGTGTCCCTCGAAAAATCATGCACGCAAACTTTCCAAGTTGCGGGTAAAGTTAAAAAACAGCATCCGTAAAGCCAAAATGTACTTCCATATTGTGTCTATGAAAAATTTTCTCCTTTCTTCCCCGGCAAAGTTCTGGCGCTATTCTCTTCAAAAAAGGAGCCATTGTCTAGTTTTGCATAAATGATAAAGCCGTGACTGATAAAGATTCAGTAGCACTATCTTTCAAATAATTTTTTGTTTTGTGTTTACAAATGACGATAGTACGAGACCAAACTTCAATCTGTGCAGTAATTATTCGCCTATTAATAACACCTCCTTATCAGAAGATGTTGTGTCCTTATTGCTCAACTTAACGTCAAAAGTTTCCGGGAATAGATGCGATACCAAACCCATTTCTTGTAAGGTATACAGAGTGGTGTGCAAAATACTTGTGTATAATATTTGCCATATCATGTCGGGAGGCAAAATACAAAATGATTTCAATTGTGCTAAAATTACACCAATACCTAGAACTGGAGACTGCTCACTAATTACTTCTTACAGGCCCATTTCATTACTGTGCACGTGTGCAAATATACTCGAGCAGATTATCTTCAAGCATATTTCGACATTTCTTGAACTAAACATCGTAGATAATCGGACACACTGGTTCCGCAGAGGGCTATCTACTGACACAGCCAGTGAAAGCTGTCCACGACCGGCAGTTCTAGATAAACAAGGATAAATAGACATAATATTCTTGGATTTCAAAAAAGCGTTTGACTGCATGCATCACCAAAAATTACTTCTAAAGCTAAAAACAATATTAAAAAATGAGTCTGCTCTCTTGGATACAAGTATATCTTTCATTCAGGAAGCACAGCATTTCCAGTGATGGGGTGTTTTCATACCCTGAACTTGCTTGTTCTGACATCCTATAGGAATCTGTCCTTGGGCCGTTATTCTTATCTTTATTATTGATATAGTCACAATTATACTGGTAAAAATCAGACTGTTTGCAGATTACTGCATACTCTATCATGAAATTAATATTCCAACTGATCAGGCCCTTTCAGGTTCTTCACTTATCGCTATAGAAACATGGTGCTCGACATGGCAAATGAACATAAACGCAAAGAAAGCAGTAGCAATGACAATCACTAGAAAATGGCAACCGTTAAATTTCCAATATTTTATCAACGGACAGATTCTCTCTTCTGTAAAATGTTGCAAATACTTCAGTACAAATACAAATCCTACAAATACTTAGTAGTTAACATTCGACCTCAAATGGAATGAACAGATACCTTACATTCACCACTTAGCATGCAGCTAACCAGCCAAGACAGTGACCAAACTCACCATTGAAGTACCCAGGACTTGAGAACACACTGGACACAGCAGTTTGGCAATAAGAGTGAACAGTTCGCATACTGCCATGGCCGCCGGCCGTGACAACTGCAGGGAGTCACAGGAAAGGTAACCATATATATTTTCACTGCACTGTCAAAAATGACAACACAACCAACATCATTCTCAATATATTAGATGCAGCAAACATCCCAAAAGAGTAATGCCATGCTCCTATTTCATTCATTTGAACAGCAGCTTGATTTGCCCTGTAGCAACCATGGCATGCAAAATATTAAACCAATAGCAAGAACATGCCTAGTTCTAGCTAAATTGCTCACTCTACTAAGATGCGCGCTGCTATGAAATACACTGGCAATATATTTTTGTGCAAGAGAAAATATGCTTTAAACTACTGAAATTTCATTATTGCTTGATGTGCACCCAAACAACAAATCTTCTGAATGCAAATGATACAAGAATTGCACAATGAGCTGGCACATGTCCCTTGGGATTATGACCATCTAAACAGCCTGCTTCACTTGGTATCAAGCGGCAATAACAATGAGCAGCAAAGGCACACAATTTATTCCTTTAGAGGTTACTAAAATGGTCTACCCAGAATAAAAATGCCAAAATTTGATGATAAACACCCCATTACCATCATAGCCAACTAAGTAATTCTTGAAAAAATTTAAACAAAAATGTCCCATCATTTTGTTTTCTTCTGCATGTGACCATAGTGAACTTTTTTCTTTAAATTCTGAATCTGAACTATAACAAATTCCTTTACAGTAATAGCCCCAGCTTAAAAACAGCTATACAGGTCAACGACATGTTCTGCTAAAAAGCAATGACAAGAGAGCAGTCTTCAGGCAAAGTTGTGCATGCCCCTAGTTTAAAACAAAATTTCAGACTGCGGTTCCAGTTACAGTGGAGCACAGAATGCATATCATGCTATAACAAAACATGAAAGACAACTGAGCAACAGTTGATAAGGAGCCTCTGAGTCCCCTGAAGGCGACATCTGTTCAAGCAAGTGTTTGCATGTACTGTGCGACAGCATGGACTCCGAGCACCGACGCTTACCAAAGTATGTGGCACCACCGTGTCTGGGGAAAAGAGGATCCTGGTGGTTTAGCCGATGCTCAGTGTTTTTTGCTTTAAGGCCCCTCGGCAGAGCCAACACACCACTTTGGCACATGCTTTCTATAGACAGCAATCTAGCCTGATCCAACTGGGAGTGGAATTGCCGCACACAATATAGCCGCGCTGGCATGGGTGATGCTGAGATATGACTGATCTAGTTCACTATAATTATAGTTAGAATTGAAGCATCCCTGTTAAAGTTTCTAGGAACTTGTACTGACTCGAATTTTGCCTCCGTTTCTATATGTTAGATGATAATACCAGTGGAGATATCTTTCCAGGTAACACAAAACATTGCCTAAACATTGCATGTATGTATGAACTTCTACACAACGTAATGTGACAAAATCTCGCATTGCTGCGACGTTGCCAGACATATGTTGCCATGACGTTTAGAGATTACGTCATCATAATGTTTATAGGCATACACAGCACTGACGTTGGGTGTACACATCTCACCAACGTTTTGATAACATTGCTATTGCAACATTTATAAACAGGCCGAGTTAGATATTACTGGCGAAGCTAATAAAGCTGCAAGAATGAAACGCGAAATTCCTGGTTGGACAAAAATATATGCTCAAGTGATAAATGGCAGCTTTATAACATGGAAACCATTTTAGATAGTAATTATTTTCCAACAAATCATCAGATCACAATGGTCAAAAATATCACAAACTATACTTTTATTAATCTACAATACTGTTGAGAGCCCAACAGACGGTCAAAACTTTATCATGGACATGAGTGCAAACAAACACCATGTTGTGGGAATGGTTTTGTCATTGTCAGAGAGTACCAAGCAAAGGTATGGTTTTTACAATGAGAGCACACAAAAAATGGTATCTGCATTTTTCTTGAGCGGTAAGCACACACATTTTGTACCAATTTCATTGATGCTCCACGTACTGTTACGACCAAGCATCCGCATTTGCGCGCTCTATTGTTCGCCTGTGGGCATGGATAAGTGCTGTGAATATGTGGTGATGGTCCAATGGCTCTAAGTGAGCCTGTTTTGCTTTGTGGACACTCTGCAAATGCCAAATTGACCCTGCCAAGAGAACGTCTGGAAAAACACAAAGAAACGTCCCCCTGCGGGAAATAGCAGGAAGTGCTTCCTTTTGTTCACCCTTCCAGTCGAGAAGGGCTATCGTCCAGTGAGGAATGTCTACTTTTCAAAGGAGACGACAGAGTGACATGTCCGCTGACGTGCAGGACAAGAAAGGAGCATGACGCATACAGCCATTAAGTGATTTCCCAGGAATGCAGGAAAGATTTGCAATTGTCGAAAACGGACAATGCTGGGAGCGGATGCGGCGCCACGTGCACTCGGGTTTCTGAGAAGTAAAACCACTTGTCAGAACCAGCCTGTGGTTTCTTTGCTGAAGAATAGAAATGTACCTCCTCTCCTCGCCGTTCCCAAGCTTTTCCCGCCAACAAGTGATCACGCCCAACGAATGAATGCCGGACCAGTCAGTGCTTCAGACCATCAGTGCAGTGATGTGTTCGATTGGATGCCGATACCTGAGGGGCGTGCCCTGGATTTGGTTGGTCAGCATCTTCAGAGAGGGGCTGGACATAGGGGGTTTTAAGGACGCTGCCGAGCACGAAATGTCGCTCTGGGCCCTGGGTAAACGGCTCATCCAGTCGCTTCTCGCTATGAACTCTTAACGCTTGCCATTTTGCTGATGTACCCTTCTTTTTCGTGTAAATAATCTTGTAAATAAGTTTCTCAAAGTGCCATTAAACCTGCTTGTACATATTTCACCAACTTCGAAGATTCAATCCTACTTCAACCCCGAGTCTCTGCACGCTACCAAGTGAAGGCCGGGTCGACGTAGCCCCAGCGTCACGACAACTGGTGACCAGCGTTGGGATCTGGATCTACAAGCTACAACATCTGGTGATTCGAGGTGGGATCTGAATCTACAAGCCACAACATCTGATGACTGGAGGTGGGATCTGGATCTACAAGCTACAACATCTGGTGATTCGAGGTGGATCAGAATCTACAAGCCACATCTTGTGATCGGAGGTGGCATCTCAAGCAACAAGCAGGAGCAACAATCGGCCAACAAGAGAGCAGCTCGGAACATCGATCGCATGTGTGGGTGAGTGCTTGGCTTTTCTTCTGATGTGGACCAGGTTCTAGAACAGGGTTAGATTTTAGAACTGGTAAAAAGTGTTGAAACGCCTTTAGGTTTGGTAGTTTGCACTGTTGTTTTGGAGGTAGCCGACACTCGGAGCGATCATGGACCTACAAAAGCTGCAGAAACCGGAACTGTTGCAATTGTGTGAGGAATTGGGAATTGATACAAGTGGTTTGGCACGAAAACCTTTGATTATAAAGGCAATCACAGATTTGGGAGCCGATGATGAGGAGCTCAGTGAAGCATGGAACCTCATCGCCCAAAAAAAGGAGGAACAGCTCAGACAGCAGAAAGAGCGGGAAAAAGAGGAAAAGAGGCGTGAGCGTGAACTTGAGAGGGAAAAAGAGGAAAGGGAGCGCGAACGTCAGAGGGAAAAAGAGGAAAGGGAGCGCGAACGTCAGAGGGAAAAAGAGGAAAGGGAGCGTGAACTTGAGAGGGAAAAAGAGGAAAGGGAGCACGAACGTGAGAAGCTTGAGAGAGAAGCAAAAAAGCGGGAGCTAGAAATTGAGCTCCGGAAATTAGAAGTAGAGTTGAGCAAGAGGTCGGGCAATTGTCCCCAGCTAGCGGTACCTCTTCTCAACAAGGAGGCAGATTTCAAGATGTCAAAGTACATGCAGCCATATGTGATATCAGGGGATATCGGTCTGTATCTGGGTAACTTTGAGCGAACTTGCGAAGAACTGTCCTTCCAGCGAGACACGTGGTCTCAGAGATTATTGACGGTTCTGCCCTGCGAGGCAGCGGAGGTTGTCGCGCGGCTAAACAAGGAGGACGCGGACAACTACGAGAAGGTCAAAGCTTGCCTTCTGATTTTCGGAGACAGAGATGTGCAGGCCTTAACACGTTCAAAGGCGCGAGAACTAGCTACACTGCTCATTTCAGAAAAATCAACAGCGGAGGAAACGGCAGTTAAAACAGTGGTAAATGCGGAAAATAGCGGGCCAGAAAACTTTGAGAGCGAGGCATCTCAGATAAGTCAACATGAAAGTGAGCTTGATAAGACACGGAATGAGGACGTTCTTGAAAGTAACCTCTTGCCGCCAGTGTCTAGTAATCTCACGAGACTTTTAAGTGGAACCCGAGAGGACTTAGCTATGGAGCAAGCCAATGATCCCAAGAATAAGCTCGAAGTACAGTGGGAAGGACCTGCTAAAGTCGTTGCAGAGCTTTCTGACACTAACTACGCAGTGAAAATCCCCGATAGGCGTAAAGCAGTGCGCATTTATCATTGCAATCTTATGAAGCCTTATGTGCAGAAGGAAGCCGTGGTAAATCTAACGTTAAACCTTCCCGAGGAGATGGGGGATAACTTGATTTGCCTCAGCGGAAAAGGAAGCAACGCTCAGGAGCTTCACAAAAAGACGGAGCAGAGAGGAGAACTAAAGAAATCCCAGCTGTCCGATCTGGGCGAGCTAATAACAGAGTTTGAGGCCTGCTTCGTGGACAGGCCAGGCAGGACTGATTTGACTGAGCACGATATTGAGCTGACTTCAGACGTGCCAGTGCGATCAAGGTGCTACCGATTTTCTCCAAGGCAAAGAGAAATTCTGGATAGGGAAGTAACTCGCATGCTGGAATTGGGAGTAATAAAACCCTCGGAAAGCGATTATGCTTCGCCTATGATCTTAGTAGAAGCTCCAGGTAAAGACCCTAGGCCTGTGGTAGACTACCGAAAGCTAAATTCTCTCACCAGGGATCAAGTGTATCCTATTCCGAATATTGAGGAGAGAGTAGAACAGGTCAGTAGAGCGGCATATGTGACTACGCTGGACCTTACTCGAGGATACTGGCAAGTACCGCTCACTGAACGCGCCAGCAGATACGCGGCTTTCGTCACTCCGACGGGCAGCTACCAGCCAACAATGATGAGTTTCGGGCTCAAAAATGCTCCATTTTGTTTTTCCCGACTCATGGATAGGGTTTTAAAGGGGTGTGAAACATTCGCGGTGCCTTATTTAGACGACATTGCGGTTTTTTCCGACTCATGGGCGGACCATATGGTACATCTAAGAGCTGTACTGAGCCTTTTGCGTCAAGCTGGACTAACCGTAAAGGCCGAGAAATGTTGCCTGGCAAGGGCGACCGTGGACTACTTGGGTCACAATGTAGGTCAGGGTTTCCGGAAACCCAGCGAGATTAAGATTTCTGCGGTAGCAGACTATCCGCGGCCGAGCACGAAGACGGAAATTCGAGCATTCCTAGGTCTGACTGGGTACTACAATCACTACATCCCTAACTATTCAGCTTTGGCTAGCCCTCTGACCGACGCTCTCCGCAAGACAGAACCGACAAATGTAGTCTGGGACGAACAAAAGGAAGCCTCCTTCGTAAACCTGAAGGCTGTGCTGATTAGCCGTCCGGTATTGCGAGCTCCAGACTATGACCGAGAATTCACGGTCCAGTGTGATGCAAGTGATCGAGGGTTAGGTGCTGTTCTCTGCCAGAGAGATGACGACGGTAATGAGCACCCCGTGCTCTACTTGAGCAGAAAACTGAGTTCTAGAGAGAGGGCTTATTGCGCGTCAGAGAAAGAATGCGCTTGCATTGTATGGGCCATTCAAAAATTGCAGTGCTATCTTGGAGGGGCCAAATTCACCGTAGAGACGGACCATTGTCCCCTGGCTTGGCTGCAAACTGCGACATCGAAGAACAGTCGCCTTCTTAGGTGGAGCTTGATTTTACAGCAGTACAATTCTGAAATAAGATACAAAAAGGGGAAGTTAAATGGGAATGCGGACGCGCTTAGCCGCTCTTTCTAAGCGGTCCGAGATGTTCCTCACCATGTATCCAAATTGATAATCAGGTTTTTTTTTTTTCGTGCGCTTGTATATGTGTGGCTATGTAAAGCAGCACGTTTGGTTTTCTAGGAATACGTGGGTCCTGAACGTCTTGAGAGTGGGCTTTTCTCGAACAACAATGGCAGTTTTCTTTTAACCTGGTCTCTTCAGACGGGAGCCGAGTGCTTGCTTCGACATGTGGTTGAGTTTCAGACAGCTCGAGCAATTTGGCCTACAACAATCAAGACAACGCGACAAGCAACAGCGAGCTTCAAGCGTTCACGTGCAGGCCATTAAGTCGTCTCTTCATGCAGCAGCTGGGACTGCTGCCCTCCGAGACTCTTCTGGCGGGGGAGGAGGCTGTTACGACCAAGCATCCGCATTTGCGCGCTCTATTGTTCGCCTGTGGGCATGGATAAGTGCTGTGAATATGTGGTGATGGTCCAATGGCTCTAAGTGAGCCTGTTTTGCTTTGTGGACACTCTGCAAATGCCAAATTGACCCTGCCAAGAGAACGTCTGGAAAAACACAAAGAAACGTCCCCCTGCGGGAAATAGCAGGAAGTGCTTCCTTTTGTTCACCCTTCCAGTCGAGAAGGGCTATCGTCCAGTGAGGAATGTCTACTTTTCAAAGGAGACGACAGAGTGACATGTCCGCTGACGTGCAGGACAAGAAAGGAGCATGACGCATACAGCCATTAAGTGATTTCCCAGGAATGCAGGAAAGATTTGCAATTGTCGAAAACGGACAATGCTGGGAGCGGATGCGGCGCCACGTGCACTCGGGTTTCTGAGAAGTAAAACCACTTGTCAGAACCAGCCTGTGGTTTCTTTGCTGAAGAATAGAAATGTACCTCCTCTCCTCGCCGTTCCCAAGCTTTTCCCGCCAACAAGTGATCACGCCCAACGAATGAATGCCGGACCAGTCAGTGCTTCAGACCATCAGTGCAGTGATGTGTTCGATTGGATGCCGATACCTGAGGGGCGTGCCCTGGATTTGGTTGGTCAGCATCTTCAGAGAGGGGCTGGACATAGGGGGTTTTAAGGACGCTGCCGAGCACGAAATGTCGCTCTGGGCCCTGGGTAAACGGCTCATCCAGTCGCTTCTCGCTATGAACTCTTAACGCTTGCCATTTTGCTGATGTACCCTTCTTTTTCGTGTAAATAATCTTGTAAATAAGTTTCTCAAAGTGCCATTAAACCTGCTTGTACGTATTTCACCAACTTCGAAGATTCAATCCTACTTCAACCCCGAGTCTCTGCACGCTACCAAGTGAAGGCCGGGTCGACGTAGCCCCAGCGTCACGACAGTACTCAGACCCCGTGAAAGTCCTCGGGCTCTGTAAACACCTATGTCAACAGAGCACAGCGTTGCATCTTGAAAGTTCATCGGCATAGTGCTGCCCACAAATAAGGAGTCACCTTCAGCTCCTATAAAATTTCTTATTAGGACAAAATTTCACCCATCATCCTCACACAGCTGTCTTTTGGCTTTGTAGAAAACACTTTTATCCCAATCGTAGCCTAACTGAATTGCTGCCCCCGGAATGTTTCAGGGACTGGTCCATTTATGTGAATATTGGACAGCTTAATGCCATCACTTCTAGGAGTCACTGGTTGCTTGCACTGCTTTAGTTCAGCTGCTCACATAAAAATTTGTTCCGTTGGAAGGGCGTGGCCTCTGACCAGTCTCTTCAGCTTTCCTAGAAAAGCTTCAAAAGCAAAGGCTGAAAATAGGGCAAGGTGGCGAAACTGTCGCACATCTGCCAGATGCGAGAGGCTATGTATGCTAACAGTGTAGATGCCACTGCCATATAGCTTACCTGCCTCTGTAACGAAGCTAACAGCAGCTGCTCAGCATATTCACACAAAGTCATACAAAGATCGGGTGAGGCCAGTATTGTGATGGCACAACTTAGCTTCAAAATGTGCGTGTAAAATGGATGAGCAAGGTGTTGCTTTAGAAATGTGGGGCCAAAGTAAACAAAAGAATTACTATACTTGGATGCCTTCCAAAATTCTAGAACAGCTGGGTCCTTGGAATGCGCTGAAGCTCCTATGGAGTGTTGACAGCCAAAGTCACTAAGTTCTCAGAAATGGCCCTACGTGTACTCAAAGGCAGCTTTGACACCGATGGGACAGTTGATGTCCAATACTGCACTAGAAGTCTCTTCATAGCTCCTAAGCAAACCAAATGCATATAGTCTAGTGGGAACCTACTAACCAGTCCGATGCCCAGCTTGAGCAACAGTGATGTGCAATTTTGATGATCAGGCTGTGTCATGTTGGTGAAGTTTTCATCTGTATGCGGAGGGGCCAACACATCAAGAAATATAACTTTCCTATGCTCTACAGAGTACATGCCTTTTTGCATGCACTTTTCACATGCATAGTATACTGCATGTCCCTTGGTACATTTAAGGAATTCCCGTGCAGGCATGTCGCAAAAAAATGCATGAACAATCACTGGGAACACAGCTTCACCATGATGCAGTCCAAGCTCTAAAAGTGAACAGTCTCGGGTTTTGAGTCCCCCATGTAGAGAGCTGCAAGAAAAGGTTCATTTCGCGAACTTTCTTCGGCCCGCATAAGCACAGGCCAGAACTGTTTCGACGAACTCCTAAATAAGGGCACACCATCAATGTTCATCATCAGGGAAATCACTGAAGCGCTCATTGATATGGCTCCACTTTCTAGTTGCTGAATGAGGTTTCCAGTGATGCCAAAAAAGCAGTAAGTGCCATTTCCCATGCTGGTGACTACTGGCATGAGGCGTCCGCAGCAGTGTTCTGGCATCAGAAGGGAGGCCTGGGTGGTGCGGCTACAGAATTTTCAGAAGCTTAGTGTTGTGGGCAGCACAAATGTTATCCACAGCCCATGAACGAAGTGGGTCATGCAAAGTCGGAGCTAAATCCACTTCACTCTCGCTTGACGAAAAATCGCTGAGCTCACTGCTGCATTAATACTGCTGTAGAATTTTTTCTTGAAACTCGGCAACTTTGCCAGTTAGCGGTGGATCAACGGGGCACAATGGAGAAACCACTGCTGTGAAACACCTCCCTCACAAAATGTTCCTCGGGAGTAGCTAAGTTCCAGCTTGCAAAGGGCTGCTGTACAGTAGGGCTATCAGATTGGCAAAGTGCTGCTATTTTGGTTGCCCTGCGCCTGAATTTCTGTCTTCTTCCAACATTAATGATACGCTGCTTTGTCCTCTCCATCACTGGTAGACACAGCCCTACTTGCAAACACGAACGGTACGCATCATGGTGCACTCAAGGTCATCGATGAATAAGCAGAACGAGCACTTGCTTCAGCTACACACAAGTGTCAGGGTTATAACAGTGCAAAGCTGACACAACATGATAAGGCGTGTTCAGGATAAAAAGCCGCTTTTCCACATTGCTACACAAGCATTACCCGTGAGATGTGAACACACACTGGCTGGGCTTGGCTCAACTACACCTCATTTGTGTGCCATACATTGCTTGTCTTGGCCAACGAAAGCGTTTATGTAATAAATAACCATAAATAAACAATCATTCGTAAATAAAAAACTTTTGCATAGTAAATTACTAAGCTTAAACATTAGCACAAATTAATAAATATTTATTTCATATTATTTTGCTGCATTCAGGCGGCACCACAATCAATATGACGGGACAAAAGAAACATGACGACATGGCTCTTGTGGGGCTTTATGGAGCTTTTTCGCACGATGTACCTTGTCTTGCCACTTGCCATGTGCTCGTGTGCATTTTGACTTTGAGTGCCTTCGTGCAGACTTCGCAGCTGCATTTCACGTGCAAACTCAATCTTCCAACTGTGTGCACTGTTCACTGCTCACAGGTGAGTTGCTACTGCTTTGATGACCTCGCTTTTAGCTTGTAGGCGTATCTCTGACTGCCGCATCTGGAACATTGGATGCGCCCCGAGTTTTCTGTGTATTCCTTGCTGCTTTGTTAATCATGCATTTCTTTGTCATTAATGACTGGCCATGCATTTTCGCAGCAGAACAGTGCTGCGCTGCCCCGCATCACAGATGTTCAGCAGAGCGGCTTGTGTTCTGATCAGGAGACAAATGCTGAAATTATTTTGCCTCTTTGGCAGTATGGCCACCGTGACAGTGTCACGCTAACGCCTAAGTTGTCACGCCCGTGGCAAGAGCCGCATCATTAGGTCTGTGTGACCGATTAGTGCCATTAATCATTTGCTCGAAGTGTGACTGAAAATTCATCGTCTGATAGCCCACAGGCCACCAGTTGGGGCCACCAGCCAGCCATCTCGCTAACTGAACTTGCGCAGTGTATGTGTGCATCCTTTGCCATTCCGGTTTATCATTTTGGCCCTTTGTGTGTGTGTGTGTCTGTGCGTGTGCGTGCATGCATGCGTGCGCGCGTGCCAGTCATCTGCATGGACTGAAAATAGTTGGAAGTTATAGATGCTGAAATTTTTCGCCATGACTGTTGCGCTGTTTTTATTTTAGAAATCAGCAGTAAACTTTTTGTTGATAAAAATTTCTAGCACATGCCAAGGAGATAGTGTTTGCAGCGATTTCATTTCCTGAAACGCCAGCAATGAGAGTGCAAAGAAAACTAGTTTCAATGACATGCATCTCACTCAGCTGCTGGCAAAATACACTGACCATAAACTGACCCTCATTGATTGGAAACTTCAGTGAAGTGCAACTCAGTGTCTCTTCAACAGAGGCACTTACAAAATAATGCCTTTGGCTTGGCACTAGAGCATGTTGTTATGCTAACTGCGCTATGTTCTTGCAGGATGTTCTACATCGTCGAATTCAGCAGTGGGGATGGAGTTGCTGCCGTCCCAAAATTCTGGGCACAAAATGGGGAAACATTATGACTGCCATACCGAAACTCGTCTCGTCGCCCAAATGCTATAAAAGACTGCGAGGAGCCTGGAGAAGAATGGATTGCACACAAATGCCGAATCTTGGGCGAAGCTAGTACATCATTTTTTTTGTCACAAGTCAGTATTGTGATTATAGGGTACTGTTGGAGCTTTAGGTTCTTGGTTGTGGCAGTGTACAAAGGCAAAGATGCACATAAGCACTGCCAGAGGGGAGAACTTTTCAGCCAAAATGGTGAAATAATCACATCATCTTAATTCAATGACTCTAATCGGTAATCGTATTTGTTGCTCATTGGCTCAAGGTTCCTGCATAGCCTCCTTTATACACACTGTGCCTGTCAACTCCACGCTCCGCGGCCGTCGCTCCTCCTCCGTTGACAAGTTACGCCGCTGGCTTCCGAGAGATGGCGACAGCGACGTAGGGTCACCTTCGCCAGGCAAGTGCCGGGTGTGCCGTGTTGCAAAGTGGTCCGGATAGCAACGCGCTGCCACTGTCTCGCTGTTTCGTGGACTGTTCTGCTGTGTGTAAGGTCATGCTTCTACTTTTCTCTACCTTCGGGTGCTGCAGGAATACAGCATTGCACGAACTGGTAAGTACCAGCTTTGCTTTGTCCTTCCAGCGATCGCTGTGTAGTATTCAGCTGCTTTGAGGTTTGTAAAAAATAGTGACAGCACCAATGAGTTTATTAAGCGTCAATACTGCAATAGTAATGTTAGATGCGCACCTGTGCTTTCTGGACTGCAATGCTAATTGCTTCCCTGCCTAGCTCGTCTGCGTAGTGTTAGTGTGCTCCTGCGAAGCTTTTTTTTGCAGTACAGTTGAATCCCGCTATAACGAAATTCACGGTGCACGAAAAAAAATTCGTTCTCGCGGAACTTCGTTATCGCAAAAATTTGACGTGAAACGCAGAAAGAATTGCCCAAGCAGCAGCAAAGGCGTTTAATGCCAAAAATCTGTAAGCTTGGTTTGCTTACGCTTCACGGCGAGCAACGCCGTCACGCGATTTTCGCACTCGGTCAGCAAACCCATTGCAACATCGTCGTCTCGGACAGCAACGAAATTCTTGATGACATCAAAAGCGTCCATCACCTGTACGGTGGTTGCCGCAGCCGGCGCTTCCTGTACGTCGTCGTCTTCTTCATCGGAAGAGTCCTTATCATTCCGGGCAGCTTTTATGATCTGCTCATCACTCACATCTTCGTGAACAACAACACAAGCGTCAGCGCCGATGTATTCGTCGAGCTCGAGATTAGGCGGCACGGTTCCTATTTCTCCCAGCGTTTTCCAGGCGGCCGCGATCCCCGGAGCCGGTGACGCCTCTTCGTCGTCGTCTGTAACGCCTGGTGTTAGGCCAGCAGAGTGTACGGGTCGACCTTCGGCAAATCCGGCGTGCCTGAAACAGTTCACAATTACTGAGCGCCCCAGTGTGCTCCAGGCAGCAGACATAATCTGCAGTGCCACGTACAAGTCCACCTTCGTGTCTCGGCCGGTTTCAGTGTTAAAAAGCAGCCGCTGAATTAACCTCCCGCGGTAAGCGCGCTTCAGGCTAAGAATCACGCCCTGATCGAGAGGCTGTAAGACAGACGTGCAATTGGGAGGGAAAAACCTCAGCTCCGTGTTAGTGAGCTTGACTTCGTCGGAGTGATGCGCTGAACAATTGTCCAAAAGCAAGCAAACTTTACGGCCCTGCCGCTTCATGTCGCGGTCGAATGCCATCATCCACTCGGTGAAAATAGCGCGGGTCATCCATGACTTGTTGTTCGCCTTGTACTGCACAGGTAGGCTACGAGTTCCCTTAAAACAGCGCGGCTTGGCACTTTTGCCTATGACTAACGGCGGACGCTTGTCCGAGCCATCCATGTTTGTGCAAAGCAGCACTGTGATGCGTTTTTGCTGTGTTTGCCGCCGTGACAGCGCTGCCCCTTGAAGTCGAGCGTCCTAGCCGGCAACATCTCGTAGAATAGCCCGGTCTCGTCGGCGTTGTAAATGTCTGCAGGCGCGAAGTTGCTTAAAATTCCGGCCATGTTACTCGCCTTCCAAGCAGCTGCTCCGTCCACGTCTGCTGACATTGACTCGCCGCACAACACTTTTCCAACGATGTTATGGCGGGCCTTGAAACGGTTTAGCCAGCCAATGCTGGCTTTAAAATCATCAATGCCAAGTAGGCATGCATAGTTCAAGGCTTTCTGCTGGACGATGCTTCCGGACAGGGGGACGTTGCTGGCTCGTGCTTCCACAAACCACGCATGCACTGCTTTGTCCAACTCTTCATGGAGGGGCCGCGTCACCTTTTTGTGCTTCGAGGATGTGCCTGAAGCAAGTGCCATTCTCACGCTGTCCTTATTGCCTAGAATCGTTGACAGCGAACTTGCAGGAATTCCGAAGTCTTCAGCAATTGCCGCTTTCTAACTTCCGCTTTCTGCTTGGGCGATTATTTGAGCTTTTTGCTCAAGGGAAAGAGTTTTGCGTTTTTTCACTTGCGTTGCCATCGTGTCCTGCGGATGAAAACTCGTCGTTGTCGAAGAGAAAGGCAGCGAGTGAACAACGCGACCACGACACAAAGCCAAAATGGCGGAACTGCAATCACGTGATTTCATGCTTAATGTGGCTTTGGATTTGACTTGGACTTCTCGCCAATAAAACTAGTTTCGGTTTCGATTTTGAACGCGAAAATTTCGTTGAAGCGGAAACGCTCTGCAAAAATGGTTCGTTGTGCAGAGAAATTTAGGCCATTAATTCTTATAGGATACTCGCGGGGAATAAAAAATTATTCGTTGTCGCGGAAATTTCGTTGTGGCGGTATTCGTTGTGGCGGGATTCAACTGTATACGCTAATTACGAAAATTTGTGATAAAACAGAAACACAAGATTTACCTATTGTGAAGATGACTACTTTAAAGTGAGTTAAACCAAATCTTGCAAAGCCTATATTAGTTTCCTTTCTCGCATTTAACCACATTAAGGCCTGTGAGAAATAATGACAGCACCAGAATTATGTTTATTACGCATCAGTAAGGTAATAATAATATTAAATGTGCACGTGTATTTTCTGGACTGCGATGCGAACTTCCTCCCTGGTTAGCTCATCTGTGTGGTGTTACATGTGCTCCAGCGCAGTATTTTTTGTTTCGCTAACTGCATAATTCTGTGAAAAAAAACACGAGCTTTGCCTAATGTGACGATTATTTTGGAGTGATCGAAACAGAAAGATGCAACACGTATATTTGTCTTTCCTTGTTTTTCTAGTTAAAAAAAAAAAAAGGTTTGTATGACGCGCTGGATCATTGAAAGTAATAGCTGATACCAAAATTGTTCTCCTTACAGATCTCAATGGGCATAATGCGATGCAGTTGTTCCAGTCATCTGTAGATCAAGATGGCTTCTGAAGTGCTATCAGTGACAGCAGTCACCGTGAACTTTTTTCCCTACTTGTGGCAGCTATTCATCACACCACTTCTACATGGTACTCTTGAAGCACAATTGCTGTTGTGAAATGTGTAAATAAATGCTAGTGCCTTTCTTCTTAAATTTTGTTTTATTGGAGCATAGACTAGCATTGTAATTTTTCAATTACCATTGGCGCTAGCGGAGCAGTCATGCAGTTTTTCGAGCCATGTGCAATTTCTTGAAACTGGCTGACATAAAACGTCATATAGCATTGGTGTTATTGCCTAACAAGTATCCTGATCACTTGTTATGCTTAGTGGATGTCGGCCTTACAAGTAAATATGCTGAATATGCATGACTCATGCTTAGGAACAATTATCCCGCTAGCAACTAACAGCGCTCCCGCGCCGACATTCATACCCGTGCGATCCGTGTGCCTCGACCACTACGTCAGCAGCGCTCTCAGCGAGGGGACCGCGCAACTTTACTTGACGGCGCCGCTCTATTGTTCGGGCGGTGCGTTGACAGGCACAGAGTATAAAGGAGGCTATGGTTCCTGTTATAGTGATATTGTTATGCTCTTATTTCAATAATATTGTTGCTAGGCAGTTGTGAACGTTGCCTTTTCAATGGTCTGCTTACTATTTTCATTCAGTTTCCCTTTAGCCGTGTCATTCAATCTTTCTACACTGAACTCTTTGCTTGCAGCAACATATGCTGATGCAAGAAGAAGAGAGAAGAAGGCTGAAGCGGTGTCAGATTTGACAACTGATGAGGAACGGCTGACAAAATGGCCAAGAAAACCCACCAAGAAGGCGTTGTATGGAAGTATGAGTCCAGTTTTGCTGCTAAAATGTTTTTCTGATATGTTTACACTTTCTATATTAATCATGCATATTTCATTTGCTTTGCTGCTATATTTGTGAATGTTACTTTAGCAAGCCACTATTGAAATAACTGAATTGAAACATTTTTAACTGCAATGTCGGATGAAGATGGCAGCAACGTCCCAACAAAAAAAAAGGAAACAGAAGGCTCTTTTTGTTTGTGAGGAAAGTGAAAGCGATGAAAGCTGCGATAATCATCTCCTACCATCTACAGTTCCTACACAACAAGCCAAGCAGCTACCATTCGTTGGCCGTCCTGCACCGAGACCAGCACAAGTACCAGTGAGCCCAGCAGCACAAGCAGAAAGCGGAATCCAAGGTAAAAACTTGCCTTGTGCCTGTAGTGGGTGTTGTAAGCATCACTTTACTGTACTGTGCACGTTATAGCTCTATATTTGTGGTTTTATTCTGGCACAAATATATGTTTGGCTAGTTTTTAAATTCTGGCCGGCAGTCCATTTTTTCGGCTGCATTCTAATGTACTTTCCAATTTTTTTTCTTTTGCTCATTTCAGGGCTTTTGAAGAACCTTGTGCAACTGGTGTGGTTTCATTGAGTCATATAATAGACTGAGATGCACAATTCAATGTATGCATAAGCATGTTCACAGTTCATAACAGATGTAATGGGGTTTGTTAATTTGTAGCAAATAGTGTCTACGTTTACTGCCCTAAGTCTGTGATATGCGGCAGTCTTGCCCGTTGGGCAAGGAAGTGGACCTGAGACATGACATTGGCGACTATTTTTGCCACGCACCAGCACGCTGTAAAAAACGGTAGGTCTATTATGCTGTGTACAGAAGCTGGACTATCATTTAGTCTGCTTCTGCATCAAGCTGTGCAAAAACTGGACTTGTCACAGTAACTTAGCTTTCCAGCATATCATATGGGACAGTATAGGCAAAACCTATGGGACATAAAAGTAAACTTCTAGGATATAGTGTAAGGCCATCAATGTTGCATGAGCTGTAATTTTGATGGTTTTAAAAGCGGAAATTCAGTGGGTGTCCTGGTGCTCTTTACTTTTGTACTATCTGTCCAATGTATTTCTGGCCCTGCAAATTCAGTTTTAGATGTCTGATTATTTTGTAAGTGCTGTCTTGAATTTTGGCTGAATAATAATCTTTTTTGTGTTTTTGTTCTTTTAATTTAGTGACCTAATTCATGGAATGTATGACCTGGCCGCTATGTGATTGCTCGTCTCTTCATGGAATTGCTGACTCAACAGATGTACAATCATGCCAAATAAATTGTGTAAATGATCTCACATGTGCACCTGACAATTTTTGCACTATAGTGGCTGTGTCATTCAAGTGACCGGTCAGCAGTGCTGGACTAATGCCTGTGCAGACCACGATTACTGTGTAACTGCCTTTTGGTGGGTGCCTTGTCGACATATAAACATACATTAGTCACTTCAGAAAGGCAGAATGCATCCATGCACGATTTATCAGCTATGGCTGCACCTTGTCGAGTAGGAACAGATGGTGCTGGTTATGTAGCTTTTGCCTAGGTGCTCCTTGAGGAAGGTACCGCATGCATTGTTTAGAATACATTAAAGTAATGTACAGGCAACGTTTCTTTCCCAATTTTTTGTTGGTATAACGTTGAAATAACATAACGTCAATGTTTTCAGAACATTGCAGAAACGTTAGTGCATAACGTTATCTGGTGATCAAAAATAGTGACATTAGCAACAATCAGGCGTTTCTCTGAAATTTGTGGCCATTCAGATAATGTTCCAGTAACATTTTGCGTTACCTGGGTTGCGGCGGCCTTGAGTACTAGGCGCTGCGCTCGCTCTTGCGCACACGGAGAAAATTTGTTCCTGTCCATTTGCTATCACTCATTATATGCTGCTGATATGGAAAATAACATCCAGTGCCCTTGTTAGCACTATTATTGCTAGCATGCCTTGCTTTTTCCTGAATTCGTAATTTACAAGTTTCCATCAACCAGGAGTTTACCCCAATCTTGTTACTTTATTTAGTCAGTTCAAACATAGGAACATTGACGTAATGAAATTTACTATTTAAAGACATTTTCGATCGCAAGTAGGACTTCGTTATATCAAGGTTTAACTGTGTTATAACACTGCAAGTAACAAAAAAGATAACATACTAAGAAGTGTGACAGTGTCTTTTTTTCTACATAACTCTACTTACTCTCTTGTGGTTCAGCAGGGCCCAGCTCCACAGCAGATGTCAGCCTAGCTCAGGCCACACCCAGTGAGCCTGATACAGGGGCATCTGCACCCCAAGTGGAAGTGGTTGGTGGTCTCCACCTCGCACCAAGCAGGCCATGAGGTTCTTCAAGTCAGCCAGCCACCACGCTTCTCACATGGGGAAGCTAAACTCAAATGCATCCTTGCGTCCTGCATGGATCTCCAGTGCAATGGAAGCTGCAATGGACACAATCCAAGATAGTCCCAAACCATCAACACCCCAGAGATGGCGGGATTTGGAAAAAACGAAAAAAGGCAAGCCCCAAACCACGGGGACGAAAGCAACCTAGTTCATTCTTTTTACACACATTAGATGGAATCCATAGTAAATTTGAATTGCAAGAGACTGACTTTTAAGATGACTTGTCGCTTTAAGTGTGCAGGAAACTAACCAGAGTACACAGCAAACATTTTAAGAAATTATGAAGTCTACTGCTACGTTAAAGCACATGCACAATCTCTGGTGGCATTGCCATCATAGTTGATAGCAGCATTGCAGCTTGTGGAGATAAGCTAATGACTAAAGTTTGAAGCAGTGGCTGCCACTCTTAAAACATGCAAAACGACAACAATATGAAGTGTCTGCATCCAACAAAACCCTAATGTTATTCTAAATGAAATAGAAGACCTTTTAAACCAACTGCCTGATCAGCAATTTTAATGCCCACTCTTATTTTGGAGGAGTGAAATAAAACTGACATGTGAGGCCAGATTATACAGGAACTTATTTTATGCAATAATGTTTGCTTGCTAAACACCGGTAAACCTGCTTATCCTTCCATAAGCTCAGGAAAAATGAGCTGCATAGATTTGTCTTTGAGCTGACCGTGTTTTTAGCCTTTTTAAATGGGAAGGTTTGGGCAACCCCTATGGGAATGCCCACTTACCTACACTAATCACTTTATCATCTGCACCAAATGCCATCCCCAGAAAACCAAGATGCCAGAAGATTCATATGACAGACTGAAATGTTTTTAGACAGGAAGCTAATTTAGCTAAAATCTTTTCAGAAACTCATAATATTGACAAACTCAATTAACTGTTCACAACTTAAATTGTAAATGCCACATGTCTGGCCATTCCACATCCACTGGTATTGTAAAACACCACCACAAAGTATGGTGGACACGTGATTGCAAAGATGCAAGAAACAAACCAAAGCATGGGGCATTGGGGCATATTTAGAAGGTACCTGTCACATGAGAATCTAATATTTGTACATTTGTCATAACAAGAAAGAAGCACCCTGGAAAAATGATATATCATCTATAATTAGCTGTCACTTCTAAAAAAATTTGACAGCAGGTACACAAGCTAAATGGTACTTTCTGCCTTCAGAGTTCTGGCTTTAATAGACCCAGGAGTGCAAACAAATATAGATGAACAGGCAGATATAATAGGTTAACATTTCTTCGAAATTTTGAGTTCTTCAAACAACCCAGTTTTTTTTTAAGGTACAAAATCACAGCTGAGAACAAAAAAAAATGAACTATACAATAGTTTAATCACACTTCAAGAAGTAAAGAAAGTCCTAGTTGCTGGTAAACAGACAGTGCTTCACAAAGATCAAATACATTACAATATGGGGGGGGGGGGCTTGCATATCTATTTGATCCCCCAGTACAAGCACCTTTAAAATTTTTAAAGATATGGGTACTTGGAAAATTTCGAAAGCTTTGAGACAGTTTTAAGTGTGTTGTCCTAAAACCCGGAAAACCCGCAACCTCCCCAGGTTGTTACAGGCCCATAGCTCTCACTAGCTGTCTCATAAAATCTTCTGAAAGCATTTTAAACATCAGACTAACCTTCATTTTAGAATCTCGCCAACTTCTTGATATTCATCAATGCTGTTTTAAAAGAAGATGCTCAACTCTAACTTCAGATCACTTAGTCCGACTTGATAATGCAATCAGAGATGCATTCATACCCAAACCACACTGCCTTGCAGTCTTCGACTTAGAGAAGGCACACAACACCACTTGGAGATACAGGATCACAAGTAGCCTAGGAGACTTACCGGAGTATTCAGAAACACGCCTTCACTCGAACTTCTAATTCAAGTAGCCATCGAGGCCTGTTTTTCATTTCAGAAAGCAAACTCCACAGGAATCGCTGCTCCAGCAGTGGAGAATCTCGAGTTGGCGACAACGTTACCTTGGCTGCTCCTCGACCGCCACTCCACCTGTAAACATGGCGGACATCACATCGCTTGCTCACTGTGTAGACTTCGTTCTGCCAGTATAGCAAACTTTTCACGAAAGTGGATATGACGAGGATGCACTGAACCTTTCTCTAAAGCACAGGCTGAGAGTGACAGCGACCCGGGACTTCTGCCACGCTATCGTTTTACGAATGTGGCCATGGCTAGCCTGCGGCTGTCCCTGCCTCTCACATAGAACATAGATTTCCGTGATCACCCACCAACATCTGTGCTGTGTTGATCATCGCATTAATGCAATGCGCTTTTGTGGCATGGAGACATTCCAAGTCATCACGGGATAAGTGGACAACTTTTCGGAGTCTACCGAGTGCAGAGTTAAGGTGCGATTTGACCGTTAATGGTGAGCTCGCCCGCTGCCGGACTTGAGAGTTGAGCGGCGGCAGCTCAACTACCTTCATGAACAATACCTTCATGAACCCGGTCTGGGCATTTCACGTGCTACCAGACCTCAGGGATAATGATCTGTGCAAACATTGTGGTGCAAGAGGGACCCTAGACCACATAACCTGGGAGTGCCCACAATCCCTAGGGATAGCCCTAAATATACCATGTAGAGAAGCCTGGGATACCCTGCTGCGAAGCGCGAACCCTGCGATCTAGCACTGCACCGTCTATCTGGCGGAAGAGGACGCAACAAGCTAAGGGCTGCCTGCCAGCCTCTAATCATCGGGCGCACGACTCCCCATCTTCCCCGGCACGCGTGCCGGGGGAGGGGAAGAGGATGCCCATTTCCTATGGAAATAAAAGTTGTGCAACCAACCAATCAACGCCGCGGCCGGACGCTGCAAAGTCTCTGCATATTCTTTACCCTCCGCATTTTCTTTCTCCACGACGCTCACGTACCTCGGGCCCTTAGCAACATTGGGAACGGCAAGGACCTCTCAGTTGTTTCCCTCCTCCATGCAGCCAGCCGATTGCCACTACCTTGGGTTTGGTTTAAAGCTGTTTTCTTTCTGCACAATTTGCGCAAATGGCTTTGCTCAAGTGGATTGGCTGTGCACGCCGGTTTTCTAAAGGCCGTTTATGGTCCCTGATTAGCTCTTACGCGGGGTGCTTCGCTTTTCAAGCGCGCCATTCTGCGTCTCCCATTGGCTGGCGTGATTGGCGCGTCACTTTTTATTTCTAGCTGTTTTGCGTTCGCACGTCTCCATTTGCGCTTTCTGCAGAGGTACACTGTAGTGCAGTTTTTCCTTGCGATCAAGATCCGAGAGACAGTAGATTGCAACCGTGCATGCAATGAGCCTTTGGAAGCTGTAGTAGGGCATGAAACAAAAACCGCGCTGCCCGATTACGACACCACGGGTTCAAATTAGTGTGAGTTGCAGAGTACACTACTCCACAGCAGAGCCCGTTCTGTCAGGAAGGTCCGCGACCCAACGACCAACGCAAGTTTCACCTGGGCGTTAGCGCGGAATTCGATGTCAGTACAGAGTTCGTGATTGTGGGCGTGAAAGCGTTAAGCAATTTTATCGTGCTCATGAAGTGCGGAACCTGCGACGAGATTGCGAAGACACGAACCGTCAACCACTGGAGTGTCACAACGGACCTCCGCTGTAGCTCGGCTTGCCGATCGCTGCCGTAGCGAATATTCCTGCTTTTTGTCGCGTACTACTCTCACACAGCGCTTCCGCTTATTTTACTAAGTACCCAACTCACGTCCATATTGGTTCTTCTATTGTGGCAGCTCAGCCATGCGATGGCATCAAAGTATACATTGTACCTCAACTTTCAGCGCGGTCGCAGTGGGGCTGCGTGCTCAGCACACACAAAAAGAAAATCTGCATGAATAACATGCTTGCTGTGCGCCAGCTTAAAATAAAAATGCACTGCAGAATACATCGTGCAATTTTTCCTGACTTGGCAAAATTTTTGATGGTTTTCCTCACATTTCCCTGATTTTTCCTGGTGCATGAAATTTCCCTGACAATTCCCAGCTTTTCCGGTTGCTAGACCCTCTGCAGATGGATACCGGAAACCAGGAAAAGTTATCACAAACTCTGTACCAACATGCACCCTGGCCACCACACGAGAGCAGTGATACACATATACCAACTCCTGCATCCTGAAATTCTCCAAACTTTCTTCAGCAGTAGATGCAGGGTCCACTCCACGCATAGTACCCTTAGTGCATGCCAATGAAGACTTCGATTAGAATGGAGGTATATGACCTACAGCGTGGCAGATCTGACACACAATTAACGTTTGCAGGTTTGCAAACAATACCTCGTCTCCTGAAAGGTCGCACCTAAAGGATATCAAGATATTGATCAGTCAGACGCTTGAGTTGCTGCTGGATAGTTTTGCAATTTTTCATTTTCAGCGTTCCATCGCTTATTGGTATGAGTGCGACAGCAATCACATTGAAACCATTTTTAGCAAATAAATCCAGACATTCAATTGGCAGGCTGGCGAAGCAATCTGCCGAGCCCCCTTCCCCCTCTTGGGGAGGTGAAAGGCATGCCTGTGCACAAACTAATGACAACATTAGAATACCTAATCCTATAAAGCTAGCCTGAAACCTGATCGAAAACCCCACGAACATGGAAAGGCCTTATCACGAAGAAGCACCAGGCACTGAACTTGTGTGAACCACAGGATAGGATTTCTTGTCCACGTCAGCACTAAGTTAGTCGTTGAAGCAAATCCTTGTGATAGCCACCCTGTTCTATTCCACACGCATGTGATACTTCCATTCTTTTCCTTAATTGCTTCTCCCTCTTTCCGACAGCTACAGACACCATGTAATGCAGGCTCCTTACACTACCCAGCTATCAAAATTATAAACCAGGGACTACATCAAACAAAATTTAATAATGCTTTCAGCCCTTACTGTGCAGCAGAGATCACATTATACCCCACTATCAAATAATGAACCAATGACCATAGGAAAATCAAACAAAACAGAAGACTCAGTTCCTAAATTTCACAGAGAAAAATAGTTTAGTAGTATGGCTTGTTGCTGAAATATTAAAAAACTGTCCTCATCCTCTGCTCTGCTGCAAGTTTATAGATAACTTGAAGTCACCTTGAAACAACACTGTCACATTCTATTTATGAAGGTACCACTTTTCCTGAAAGTGAAGCTTTTGTAAACATGGAAAGGCCAAGAAAAAGCCAAATGCTGAAAGTAACCTGAAACGTCTCAAGGTGTATTTTTGGGCATGGATCTCAGATGATAGAATGCATTGCCTTCAGACCTTTCTCAATTTAATGGTGGGAAAAAAATTCAATTTTCTCCCCAGTAACTGTCTTTTGTTGCCAGACAAGCATTAACATCACAAAAAAATTGCTCTCCAGATAACCAACCCCGTTTTTTAGCTCAATTTCGCAGAGACTGAATTTCACCTAAGTTTTTGTCTTTGCTTTGAGTGGGTAGAGTACTCGAGCAACTTGGTCAGAACTAATCATAAATCATTATATACATCATCATAAAAGCATTACTAGTAGGGCCATCTCATGCCCATGCATGCTCACCTTGTAGCCTTCACAGCAGTGTTCTATTTCTCCGGTAAGGCCCAAGTGCTGCTACAGGTACCACTGCAAGTGCAAATTAATATTATGTAAGTGCTAACATTGATCAAACCAGGCAAGTACCCATCCAAGCATTGCAAAACGTTTTCAATGGGGTGAAACATTTTGTCGAGCATAAGCTCAGTTTTTCATGGTGTGACAATCACTAAGCAAAGGTGTAAATACAATATTCTCATCTGTAGCTGTCCTACAATATACTGCTCAGTGTGCCATATTTGAATGAATATTATTTGCACTAACATCACCAATAATTAACTACATTATCAGATTAGTTATACTTGCTCCAGCCGGTAGCTACCCATGGATATACTATATAATTTTAGATTTGCTCAGCCATAACTAGGGCACCCAGATTTGAAAACTCCACCCCTGCAATCGTGTTTAATTGGAGGTGAAACACAAAGGCATCTGTGCACTGTGTAAAGTCAAAGCACCTTAAATATCTCCACTAGGCATAAATTATCCTGCAGCCCTCCACTATGGTACCCCTTTTACTTCAGCCTTCCTTCCCCAATGATACGGTTCAGGTGTCCACCCATAAGTGGCAAATACTGTGCCTTTCCTATTAACCAAAACAAGTTGGTTTATAAGAACAATATCAATTTGACTTTTACCATCCTTAAAAGTCAAAGCAAGATATGCAGCTAATTTTAGTTTGTATCCCTGTAAAATTTTAGCCCAAACAACCAAGCAGTTCAGCCAACAATGTTTTTCTGTCAAGCTCCTATTTATGCAACAGTAAGTATACACCTTATTTTTTTTTTTCAAACACTCAGCGCCACCATGGGGTACCAAAGAGCTTAGGGGAAATGCATGTACACAACGGCAGCCCCTTCTTTGCAAGTGGTTAAGCTGGGTCTGGTTAAGTATAAACTCGTCAAAAAGTTTATTTGTAGTCACAATCGAGTGTCTCAGATTTTCTCAATGACCCTCACCAATATTCTGCCTACACATCTTCCACTGCACAGCGGCGTGTGAGCATTTCTTCACTTGATAAAGATCGCATTCACCGCATAAATGACAAATTATGCTTTCATTAGGACTGCTTGCTTGCTCCACTCAAGCCAAGTCAAAGCATGGTAAGCACAATTGCCGAAATTTCCGCAATGACGCCGAATGCGGTGATGAACTCCACTGCTCCTTGGGTAGCCCCGGCATGTCCCCAGCCTGCTTTGCACTGCATCCGCAATGAACGGCACTTTGTACGTTCACAGTGGTACAGGCAACTTGCTATAATCCCAGCCCCAAGTATGCCTGATCGAGTGCTGAGCTTTTCACAACGCCGCACACTACCGTGTCGGGCAACAAAAGGTGCTTATATAGCCCTTTCTGACCCGGTCGTCGCTTCAGAAGTGGCCAGTGCTGTCATAAAGGCACAACTCTTGTCATAGCCTTAGTGTGAAAGACTAAAATTATCTTATAATAAAAAAGACACCATAGATTTACGCAACGCCTCCTGTTGTGGTACTAGAAGATGCCAGGCAAGCCCGACCAGGCAGCAAGCGACAGTGACATACAAAATTTTCTTGCACGCAGTCAACAGAAAACATGGAATTGGTTAATGACCTGCATTGTGTATTGTTGTCTAACTTTTGTCACGTGTTCTGATACTTTTCTTTAAAATGTTGTACCACCTTGCCCGAGCTTTCACCTTAACTCAGTTGATGACCCTCCACAATTGCTTATTTGGACTCTTCTCTATCCAATAACCTATTTTCACGAATAACAAACTTACCTCATTTTTCCAACTGCTGGTTTTGTTCACACAGCTTGTTCACAACCACTACTTCTGTGGCCTAAAGACGGCCAACCTTGTTACATGCAGCACATGAACAATGATTCATAATAAGGGAGTAATTACTGCATCCACCCAAGCACAGCCACACTGCTACAAAGGAAAGCTATACAGCTTTCTCAGAAACTTTGTAGGTAAAGAAAAATTCGTCCTGATCTGGGAACCTTAGCCGTGGGGCTGTGCTTGGGTGGATGCAATGAGTAATTACTCCCTTATTACAAATCTGCTCCACCTTGGGGGATTCCCCTAAATAATTGACAAACAATAATTCAGTTTGGACAGATTTGCAACGCTATTTTCTTGGCACGGAAACTATGGTACCGCTTATTTCGTGCACTCGTACAGTTTCCTCAAAATGCACTGCATGCTCGCAAAGTACTCTGGAATGGTTACCATGCAGAAAGCCAGGGGGCAACTCTCGTAGTGGGCACCGGAGATTTGCCAGCAAAGTTGCGGCCACCTGGGCAGGGCACATGCATGAATGAGGCAGCCATGGGAAGGAAAGTAAACGGGATCTGTGCACTGAAATGACGGTGGTTTGGGCTAACTGGAGTGATGTTGTGAAGGTCGAACTATGTAGGAGCCACAAGACACAAGATCTAAAGGCATGGACTGGCACTGGCTGTTTGCTCACAGTTTATTTCATGGCTGCAAACTTGACAAACACCAAAGCAGCTAGAATAGTGCTCAAGCAGACAGAGCAAAAAACAAAGGGAGGGAAATTAAAAATACGATGGAAAAAATATACAAAATTACAGACTTGTGGGGAACAGCCGGGTGGTCCCCTCGATACACGTGAAACAACTTTACACAAAGCCAGCCCCAAATGCATCAATTCAAATAGAACTGGCTGAGAAACCATTCCTAGGCAAAAAAAAAAACTGCAGGGAAATTGTGGCAGAGAAGGAAAGAATGGGTATGAAAGAAGAGTAGGAATGAAGAAAGCAGGAGCTGAAAAGAAAAATGCTGAAAAAAGTGATAGTAATACAAAAAGCCTATAAACTCGCAAATGATGGTTGCAGATTGACACTGTCCAGGCAACTGTATCACAATAATAAAATAGGGAAGTGAAGCTTCGTGACAAAAAGGAACGAATTCAGAAACACAAAAAAATAGTGAAACTACCAGGAAAAAAAATAAATTCATGAACTTACAAGATGCAAGAAAGAAAAATACTAATAAATATGCAATTAGAAATGCTACTTGCCTGTTGGTAACTCTGAATTGTACTCGTGCTTCTGCATGCTGTCAGGGACAATACCCTGCCATTTGTAGGTATAGCTCTCAGCACAGGTTAAATGAAGGTTTTACAGTCATCAACTGCATCCATGAGTGACCCACTGGATGCACACTGCAGTACACTTAGTGCACGTGTTTTCATTCTGGCAGGCATGCCAGTTAATTGGTACCAGATATTACAGGGGTCTATGAGTTTACCTTTCTTTCTCATGGCTTGAAAAGCATTATGAATAGAGCAGGTTGTAGTGTGCCTCTTTTGAGAAGAACCCCTTATGGCAAATCCGGATATAATTGCCGGCTCACTGCTAGTCAGGATTGCAGCAATCCAATATTTTCATGAGTTAGCTTCGTGAAACTTATTTGGGGACATGAATAACACTGAACCTGGTAAATGAAAATGTGTGCAATTGACCACTGTAACCCAGAAATTCCTCTATGACCACAGATTGCTGCGAATACTGCAAAATTGTTCAGGCAGCTTCACAGAGTCTCTGTGGCCCGCAACACGCCTTCCAGATGACGCTTCCTTTCAGCTGCAAGGGGCGCGTGTATTGTGGCCCGAGTAGGGAGCCTACATTCTATGCCATAGTGCCCAATTTAGAGTACTAGCCACTGTAGTTAGGGTGGTTACCTCACTCCAGGGTTGCCTATTTTGTCCAAAAACATCTGTCAAGCTTAGTGAGCCAAAATTTTGGTCCAGAGTTTACATAGCCAGGCTAATGATAAAGAATTTGGCCACATTAGCTGGTATCAAATACCAAACCAAAATGACATTTCTTAGTAAGAAATAAAATTTTCCGATGCTTTGTTCTAATGCACAGCATTACTTGGCTGTCTCGTACCTTAATTGCCGATCTTAGTTAATGGACTACTTCAAGCCATATCCCAGGACAGCTTCTACAGAGTGCAATTGCAACACACTGATTGCTGGCCTTTGTCTATAACCGTCAATCAGCTAATTGTGATTAAGAAAAATGGAAGTTCTAGGCTCTACATGTGACAGTATGCTACTTTGTTAAGTGCCGAGTCCTGTTATGCTTTATGTGATTAACGCCTCTCTTTTGATCCTCATTGAACTCTATCTGCATTCAACTCAATGCTTATGGAGGTTTTCCGAGCAGCTTCCTCAAGTGCTCGAGGTTTCAAGCACATTCAAGACAGTGTGTGGCCACCCTCCGCGGCAGCTATTGCACATGAAGGAAACTTCTCAATGGTCATTCAAAACTACAGTGCAGCACCCGATGCTTCAATCCTATCTAAAAGCACAACAAAACAAGGGGAGGCCAGTAAACGCTTGTTCTGCTGTCTGCCACAACGCTGGGGATCCACTTTCAGGGCGCTTGGAAACTAGAAACGCTGCAACGCTTTATCGTAGTGTACAATCTTGCAGCACCAGCCCACTTTGTTTACACGAGCTAGCATTCTTGCGACTTTAGTTCCCTTTACGTAGAACTGCTGCTAATTTTTCCTGTTTTTACAGATTATCCAGATT
Organism: Amblyomma maculatum; assembly: GCF_055883805.1. Lineage (NCBI taxonomy): Eukaryota > Metazoa > Arthropoda > Arachnida > Ixodida > Ixodidae > Amblyomma > Amblyomma maculatum. Next base: position 22,695,266 of record NC_139350.1, on the reverse strand, counting down.
GCCTGAGAATTATTGTTTTTCCTCTTTGGTACACAACCTGCAATAACTTCTGTTAATTAATCAATTACATATACATTCTAAATTTTCTTAGCCTCATCAAGCAATCTCTTTTCATTCTGCACATTTTGACACCTTTGAATCACCTCTTTCAATTTTTTTAGTTACTCAATTACCTAATTGATCAATTACACAATTTTTTTCTAATTAACCTCATGAATGATTGCCTTTTACTTCTGAGCATTCTGACAACTTTGAACCTCTTTCTACCATTTTTCATTTTCTTTCAATTATTTTAATCAGTTATTCGATCAATTATGCATTACATTTCCATGCATCATCAAGCATGGGCATTGTGAGCATTTTAATACCTTTGAAGCTTTTTTATTTATTTTGTATTTTTTATTGTATTTTCTTAACTCATCATTGCCTAACACAACAATCAATCATCAATCCCTAACACTATAAATTACAGCTATACATTTTTTTGCGCAGCCCCCGATTATTTATGAGACGCGGTGTCTGCACCGTGACTATTACTACCCCGGCGGCTTTTCGACCAACCGAGCTCTATAAGCTGTCAGTTCATATTTACCACAGTGCGCTAAAATTTCATGCATTGAGCAGCGAAGAAAAAATTGGACCGGCACACCCATTTGGGCTAGCAGTCAGCAGTGAAATATTTCAGAAGAGACTGCAAATGGCACTTGAAGGACTAAACGGAGTTCTATGCAGAGCAGACGACATCCTCGTCTATGGAGTTGGTGAGAATGAAAAGGATGCTCTTAAAGATAACGACAAAAAGCTTGAAAACCTTATGCAGAGATGCAGACAGACTGGAATACATCTGAACAAAAACAAGACGCAACTCCGCACAAGCACAACAGTTTTCCTGGGACACGTACTGACAAAAGGACTGAAAGTAGATCCAGACAAAACAAAGAAAATTCAAGAAATGCCTCGACCAACTGATGTCCAAGGCATGCAGCAGTTTTGCGAAATGATCAATTATCTGTCCAGATTCTTGCCCGGAATTTCACGAGTGTTGGAACCACTGAGGAATCTCACAGTGAGACACCCCGTTGCACTGGGGAGAAGAACAAGAACAAGCATTTCAAAAGGCAAAGGATGCAGTGACAAGAGCTCCTATTCTAGCATACTTCGACACGCTAAAGCCAGTTGAAATACAGTGTGACGCCAGCGACCTCGGACTTGGAGCGGCTCTCATCCGAGAAGGAAAACCTGTATCTTTCGCCAGCAGAGCACTTACACCGACAGAAAGTTGCTACGCCCAGATCGAGAAGGAAATGCTAGCGATTGTCTTTGCATTGCAGAAATTCCATCAGTACACCTTCGGAATGGCTACAACGATCATCCGTGATTACAAACCTCTTCAGTCCATCATGAAAAAACGACTCGATCAAGTATCACGACGGCTGCAAGGTATGATACTGCAAACGCAAAGGTATAACATCAACATCGTGCTCAGTCCATCATGACAAAATGACTCGATCAAGTATCACGACGGCTGCAAGGTATGATACTGCAAACGCAAAGGTATAACATCAACATCGAGCACAGACCAGTGATGGAGCTACTTCTAGCTGGCACGATGTCGAGGGCATTCCTTCCCAATCAAGGCAGTGAAAGTGAACTAGAAAGCATCAACGTTGTGTACCTGCCAGTGCGCAAGGAAACCTTGGAAAAAATTCGCGAAGCGACGAATAAAGATGACTTCCTGCAAAAGCTAAAGTCAATCATATTGTCAGGATGGCCACAAGAAAAGCACCAAGTTCGGCGAGACATGCGCGTCTGTTACCCATTTAGAGATGAACTCACAGTGGAGGAGGACCTCATCTACAAGAGATTATGACTGCTCATCCCATTGTCTCTGCGCCGTGAGATTAGAGAAACTTCACACATCGCACATGGGAACTGAGAGTTGTCTTCGGCAAGCTCACGAGTGTGTATTCTGGCCAAGGATGAACACAGAACTGAAGGATTACATAGCAAGATGTGAAGTGTGTCAGAAGCACGCGCGTTCCCAACAACGAGAGACACTCATCCCTCATCCGGAACCGAGTTAACCGCTGGAACGAGTCGGATGCGACATCTTCCGAGCATCAAGGCAAAAACTTTCTCGTTACAGTCGACTACCTCGGCAACTTTTGGGACATGGATGAGCTGAAGACAACTTCAACCCAAGTGATCCTCAAGCTGAAATCTCACTTTGCTAGGTACGGGATTCCAAGAATTCTGGTGAGCGACAACGGACCCCAGTATGTGGGCGAGGAGTTTGAGAAGTTTTAAAAGCTGGAACTTCGAACACAAAACGTCAAGTTCAGGTTATCCACGTTTGAATGGAATGGCCGAATCAGCAGTAAAGGCAAAAATGCTATTGAAAAAACGCGGAATAAAGCAAGTCAGTGCCGCAATTGGCATTCCTAGATTTTCGAAATACACCCCTGCAAGGATTAAAAGCCAGCCCGGCACAACTGCTCATGGGTCCCCGCACCAGAATGACACTGCCAACCACAGCAAAGCTGCTTGAACCCAAAACAATAAATGTAACGAGCAAGAGGCAGGCAAGAAGACAAAGAACAATCTTTTATTATGACAAACGTGCCAAAGACCTGTCAACACTGAAAGAAGGACAAGATGTGACTGTCCGACCGATTAGAAGCGGACCATGGTCTAAAGAAACCGTGACAAAAAGAGTTGATGACAGATCGTATGAGGTCAACAAGGTTGACAGTGTTCTGAGAAGGAACCGCATGTTTATAAGAAGCCCACCGAAGAGTGCAACCAGCAGCCAAAAGGACCAAGAAAAGAGAGAGCTTGAGTCTAAAGAAGGAAATGCTGAAACAGGAGACAACCAAACCAATAAGCTGAAGAGCGAGAAAGCCAGAGAAAGCCAGCAGCACACTCCCACGCTGGCACGACCTCAAAGGGCAGAATGCTCCCGAAGGACTTCACGATTACCTGGTTGAGCGCCAATGACCACGGTCCTTCTCACCCTCTTATAAACAAGGAGCAGACGACTCGGATTCCGCGGCGTCCCCACTTGAACTGCTACGCAGCAGACCCAGCCATGCATTCCACCTAATCAGACCTATGTAGCCCATACTGTAATAAATGTTCAATAATCCCCAGCTAAAAGAAGTCCTCAGTTAATTGAGTCATCCTAGATTAAACTGGCACGAGACACTAGCCAATTCTCTCTTCCATGCAGAGCGTCCGCCTGCGCCGGTTCAGTTGGAGACCAAAATGACGCTGTTAGCTCAATTGCAACACTGGTTTTTAGCAGGCTGCGGCAACTGCCAACTCTGGCGTCCTCACCTTTCATTTCATTTTCATTGTGTTCTCGTTTCTGTAGTTGAATCCTTTAATTACGCCAGGCGTTTCCGCTCCAGAAACTTCGCCAGCTTTTTTTTTTTTCTGTAGTCATGTATAGGCTCATGCTTCCTCTTGCTTTGTACTATGGTCATCGTGCAGGAGTAACTTGGGCGCTTATTGTGTTGTCAGCCATAGAAGGTACAAAATAAAAGTCATTAACAAAATACTAGGTCGACGAGACTGATACATCATAAGCCCTACCAAAAAATACTAACCAAGCGTCTGAAGTGGCAATACTGAACGTAATCAAAGGACTTACCTGAGTGTACATGGACACGAGACCGCTGACGCTTGTCCATAGCGATTTCGCGGCGCCCTGGTTATGACCATTTATAACACTATAACGCTCGTTAAGACACAATTAAGATCCGGTATACTGCGCCGAAATAGAGAAAAACGCTCGGCACTCAATAGCGTTCCGTATCTGCATTCCCTGCGCTACTCAACTGGGGCATTGTGAAGGGTAAGCGGCGCGCTCGCCTATTTTCCTCGACAAGCCCGTGCGCGCCGCTTCTTTGTTCTTACCCTAATGGCGGGACTACGAGCAGAACACGTTGACATAGTTCATGGAAAATAGCACCTCCCACTCAAGTAAAATGAATTTCCCGTCCTTCGCTCAACCAGCTTTCGTATCCTGAGGGAGGGGAGAGGCGAAAGCGCACGCCCACCCTAGACACACGCGCTCTGTGGAGGTAGCCAATGAGAGGGCGCACTTTGGAGAGCTCCTTTGTGCTGGGATATAACGGGGAGGAGGAGGGGGAGCATCTAGCCGCCCGCACTCAGCAGAACGCACGCTTTCTTCTGTATTTTTTTTTAGAAAGCTTGAAGGGAGGGGGCGAGCAAGCTAGCCATTCCCAGGTGAAAATCTTAACAGGTGTCAGCGGAGGTGTTAGCTGAGAGACTAGCGGCATCTACCGACAAGAGGACGAAATGACAGCGGAGCCGATAGAGGGAGTATAGGCTAGAGGCGAAGAGAGGGCACGGGATGGAGGAGAGCGTTCGACGGACGGACGTAACGTCGGAAGCTCCACTGTGTAACCTGTTCTAATCCAGTTAAATCGTCATTAAATTTCGTTTCTTTGAGAACATCGATCGTGTCATCATGAGCTGCAAAGGCTGACATGGCGACGAGGACGTTTCTGAACGAACCCAGCGCGGACAAGTGACCAAAAACTATTGTCAAAGGCAAGCATCGCCACGAGCAGTAGCGCCACGAAGACGCAAAGGCTGACATGGTGACTAGGACCATTAATAAAGCCAGCGCGTATAAGCAGTCAGAAAATACGATTCAACAACGGCTGGAATGAAGACGTCACGTGCATCAAACCTGCGTCAAAGCTGAACGAGGTAAACGATGCGGAACGACATCGTACTGTTTCAGCGGTCTCCACGGCGTCAGCGAACGAAGACGCAAAGAGTACTAACGGACCGACGTTAACCTTGCACGGGGTCAACGACTGGAACGACATTGCACTGTTCCCAGCAGAGCGACCGAAGATTTGCATGGCTTACGCTTCTGATGTTACTGCGCCCGACCACTATACGCAGGATACCCCGGCAGGCACGCGAAGTGAGCGGGGTTTCAGAATCCTGCCTCTTCAATACCTTGCCGTGCCACTTTTCGACTTCGACAGTTCTTCCTGTGAGGAATCAGCTTTACGGTAACTAAACTGTGGCCCCCGAAGTGTTCACTCAACTAGGTGAAGTTACCAAAATTCTCCTGGGGTGCCGATAAAGCATCGTGTTTTCTCGCACTTTTCTACCCTTAAACAGTTCTCGAAAAAACAAAACGGCATATTCACACTCTTGGGATCATATCTGTTAAGTCTTTTCAAGTACAAATAAAGTTAATATGGGGAAAGTACCGAGGAGCAACAATTTTCCTATCTACACGTAAGAGAAACCAAATGATGGGCCGTCAGCAACAACCAAATACGAGGCACCAAAGGCCATCTGCAAAAAAACTTTTCTCCCCATAAAAAGAACGTTTTGTAGTAGTATGTCAACGGAGAGTACTGATAACAAAACGTGGTAATAACTGAAGCTAGTGTTAGGAATCATTCGCAAAACTGTTTTTTTTTTTTTGTTTTTTTAGCCGAAACGTAAAAGGGCGGCCATTACCAAAGCTAGAAATGTAGAAAAGGGCATGACCGGACCCTGGCCCGCAGTATATATAGCTGCGGAATTTTGGCGGCTTTCTGCTTCTTGTATAAAAACCTCCAGCATCACCCCTCAGCATCTCCTCTTGCGCGCGGAGATCACTCCGTCCGCCTCGCCATCTTGTCGGCTCTCCCTGCGTAATCGGCCATCTTGTGAACAGTTCCTTGCGCGCTCTCGTGTACGCATTTTTTCGCTCGCCTTCCGCGCTCGCTTCTTCACTTCTACGAGTTCCTTTAGCGTACCCGCACTGAGCCACCCGCAAGTCCGTCTCGCTTGACAGTCGCTTGAAATGAACTTGCGACGCACGGAAGTATTAGCGCACTGAAAATACGGCTAAGCAAAAAAAAGCAAAAAAAGAAAAAACGGCTAGATGAGAATTACGCGGAGTAAGCTAGCAAGAACGCGCCGTCACATGCCTAGCGGCCGATATCAGATGTCTCAAATTTCATCGGAGAAAAGCAGGATTCGAAATTCTACAACTGACGACTGAACTCGAAAATCTTGTGATGATTTTGTCCGACCTTTTCCAAACGTGGGGACCACACTCGTTCTTCCGGATGAAAATAAAAGCAATGCTACAGGACCTCCGCGCAAGCGAAATAATACTCACAGCCTTTACGACGGCGAGACCACAGTCGGTGCGCCCCGAAGCATCCTCAAAGCCACATTACCGAACGTCAACAGGCTGGCCACGAACACGACACCATCACACCGCCTCAATCGGAGCACTGCCGCCGGCACGGCGGCATCCCCGCAACTGAAACTCCTAGGATATACGAATCGTTGCGTCACCCAATCAAGGCCCAATAAACTCTCAGGAGAAAGTCACGTGATCATTCGCCCGTTGCAGGACTGTTGCTACGCGCGAAAGAAGGCGGTGATGGCGTCTTAACGGCCTTCGCACTGACTCATGCAAAAATTTCGTCTACGTAGACCCATGCTTCCGTTTAAGTGCAGTCGTGCTTCAGATCGGCGAAATAATGATACTTGGCGGTTTGCCAAGGCTTCTGGCACGACTCCATCAGGCGTTGTAGGGAGATGCGAGGAGGGGTGTTGTAGGGAGATGCGAGAAGGGGAGGGGAGGGAGGGATGGAGGGGGAAGGGGCATTTTGAAACTTTCCGACGAGTTGCAGCTGCCGAGAAGCTAACTACGCGGCTTGCAGAACGCGCCGTCACATGCTTAGCGGCCGATATCAGATGTCTCAAGTTTCATCGGAGAAAAGCAGGATGCGAAATTCTACAACTGACGACCGAACTCGAAAATCCTGTGGTGATACGCTGCAATTCGCGCGCAGTTTCAACCCGCAAAGATTATTTGGCTTTTTTTTTTCCGTGCGCTCGAATGCTGGCCCTTTCTCGATGCCGGGAGGAATGCGCGTGGGCTCGACGGCTGGCAGGGGCTGTAGCGTCGACATTTGATCAAGGCATCCAAACGCGCCGGCGCTGCAGGTGGCCGAAGTATGGCCGGAGTACACGCCGAAACATGGAGGAAGGAAGTTGTTTGCTTCCTCCATGCGCCGAAATATGGAACGGTTTCACGCGCGGCCATAAAAGAACAGTGGTGCGATGGCTAATACTCGGGCCAGGCTATGCTCGGGCATATTCCCCTTTCACTCTACGCATGCTTTACGCTGTACAAAACTGCGCGCTGTGGACGGGAGCGTCGTCGCTGTGCTGGTGGAATAATGGTTGTCGAGTCTCACACTTTCGTAAATGTCTGCGTGTTCTGGTCCACATAATAAAGTTAATGAGCACCATCGAAAAGTCTACATATCAAGCACCACGTGTAAATGTTGCTCTTGCAGACATCGACTCCAGGATCCCATCGTGTCTGACAGCTGCGCCGCCACTCGTTTGCCACGGATTCGGAAAGCATCGACTTGACATACTGGCTTATTTTCATTCGTTTTGCTTCGAGGTGTTCACCGTCTGACCGTCTGCCACCATGTCTGCCACCGATACTAATTTTGGCGGGGAGAGTGACGCCGAGCAATGTCGGAGGAAAAGCAGGCGCTGTGTTCGGCGCCCATGTCTAATGATTTGGAAAGATCGGAAGAGGGTTATTTAAGCCAGCGGGCGGCATCGGCAGGAAAATTTGATTAATGCTCTGTTGGATGGCGATTTTAGGGATGGTGCAGAAAACGTGCGCTTCGAGGTAAGTTGTCCGTTTTCATCTTCATTAGTTGGAATGCAAAGACTTGCGCATTGCAAAAGCAATTTTTATCGCCATTGTTAGTAAATTTTTGCCGCGTGTTTCCTGATCCTGACATCAATTAAACTCCCTAGAAATAATGCCGACTCTGTTGAAGTGAAATTAAACAGTGTAGGCTGTAGAGCCATTTGCTACAGACATTATGCTCAACGAAAACGACACGTTTTGAGAGGACAGTAGCATATGTCCGGTTGTCGCTTTTCTTTGCCTTGTGAAAATGATGTTTTTGTTGTCCATAAACACCAACGAAAGTAAAACGAACCTAATACCGTAAAAATTATGCCTCGTGCGAAGGAAGCAATGCGTTTTTTGTTTTTTTAAATCAGGTTTGCACAAGTCTAACTAAATCATGTTTTTTTCGCACTTGATTAGCAATTCTATCGTGTTTTTGTGGTAATTTGTAGATTTGTAGTAAACCCAAACCTTGTGGACATTTTTGTTATTTTTCGGCACCCGCAGTCCTAGAATTTTTTGTAGCAAAGTGTAGGTCTGTAGTAAATTCAAACCTTGGCTGACATTTTTGTTATCTGTCGGGAACATATAACTTGATCACAAACTTACTTCAAGACCGTATGAGCTGAGTTTTTCTGCTTCGTTTTGTATACAATTATTGGATCCTAGTGCATCTGCTCGAGCTACGCGCGTCTTTAGAAATATGCTTAGAGACACCCACGCTATATCACACGACGTGGGAATGTCAGGGAATTCCAGTAGGGCCTATCATAACAAACCCGAGTGTGGAGCAGTGGGAGGGAATGCTCTCCAGCGAATGGCGGGAAGACCAAGAAGGTCTGATCCGACGGGCCCAGGTGACGCCGGCATCCTGCGGGGCCCTGGATTAAGGGCGGACGACCACCGCTACGAAAAGTGGTAGACATCTAACCACCACAAACTCTATAGATGAAATAAATGTTTATTCTCTCTCTCTCTCTCTCTGTAATCTGTACGCAGTCCAAAAACATCCTACAGCCTTGTTGCAAACTGGAAATGATTTAGTCAGGTGAAACCAATTGCTGGGCTAGTTGGTGAACCTCACAGGAAAGAAAAGATTCACAATGCTAGCACACACTCACAAATAGACACACAGAGAATAGACGCCGACTCCAACCTTTTTTTTTTCTCGAAACGACCGCAGAATGAAACTTATTAACATTTTTTTTTAGGAAGTTTGGAGTCAGTGCCTGTCCTGTGTGTGTCTATTTGTGAGTGTGTATTTGTTGGCGCTGTGAACCTTCCCTTTTCTGGAAATGATTGTATAAAATATCCACTCCAAAATCTATATCTATCTTTATGGAAAAAGCTTCATTTTGGTGAAATGCAATTAGTAGTTCAGCAGCTGCTGTTACTTGACAAAATCATTTCCAGTTTGCGACAAAGTTGTAAGAAAGTTTTGAACTGCATACAGATTTTTTTTTTATTTAAGAAGTTTCATTTTGGTTTCCTTTCGAAACAAGATGGAGTCAGCGCCTTTTTTGTGTGTGCGTATTTGTGAGTGTATTTGTTAGCGCTGTAAATATTTCTTCTTCTGGAAACTATTCTATAAAGTATCCATCCCAAAATTTATATCTGCGTATCTATATCTATTTTTTTTTAATTTCATTTTGGAGAAATTCACCAACTATCCTAGCAATTGGTTTTACTTGGCTAAATCATTTACAGTTCGCGACAAGGCTGTAGGAATGTTTTGAACTGCATATAGAATTATTTTTTTTTTTAAATAAGTTTCATTGTGGTGTTTTGAAACAAGAGATAGAGTCAGCGCCTGTCCTATGTGTGCGTATTTGTTAGCGCTGTAAATCTTTCTTTTTCTGGAAATGATTGTATAAAATACCCATCCCAAAGGTTTTATCTGTGTGTGGTATCATAATTCTATGAATCTTGCTTTGTGTTTAGCAAAAACAAAACAGCCTGTAAATCTGAAAGCACCGGAATATATGAAATAAAGGTAAATATTTTTTTTGTCGAATTTAGGCGTGTTCAATATAACTGCAGACTTCATTATTTGAAAAAAAAAAAATTTAAGCATCAATTTCATAAGTTTAGGTCTTTATTACTCCCTCTTATTGTCATTGAAGAAGTGGTTTTAAAATATGTCAATTCTGTAATACTTGCCGATCACTTTGCTACTGAATGGCTGTGAAAGAATTAAAAGCCACATTTCCTGATAAGCATGACTTTGCTATAAATTCATATATGCCTTCTAATTTTATTAATTTGAATGTTGCATTTCAGGATATATACCCAGCATTGGAGCGCGTCCGGATGAACCCTGATGATGCAATATATGCTGGGCTTGAAGATATGGAATGCTTGTACTCACGCACGCCATTGAGCACTACTGGATATTCAGGCATTCACCGCGCAATGAAAACGTTTGCTCATCGCCACTATGCCCTCTCAAGGCGATTTCTGCTATTGAAAAGGGCATAGCCACAATGCATGAATTACAAATAAAGCGAGTATTTGTTGCCCGGAAATTTTGTCATCATTGCTTGAAGACTGGTGCGAACAGGACAAAGTTAGTTACCATCTTGTTTGCACATCAGCTGAAAGTTGCACCGAACTTGAAGCCGATGACAACTGACCACCATATAACAAATAATACAATTAATCTAAATCCCGTGTGCTGTGCGATTCAGTGCACGTTAAAGAACCCCAGGTGGTCGCAATTTTCGGAGTCTTCCACTACGGCGTCCCTCACAGCCTGAGTCGATTTGGGACGTTAAACTCCACAAACCAACCAACAATCTAAATTACCGAAGCTTCATTAAAATATTCAATATTTTCACAAATAATTTACCTATCAATGCATATATTGGCTCCATACAGGTAGCAATTGATACTACGTTTCTGCTGCAGTAAGCACTAGGATCTATGTAGTGAGAACCTCTAGGCCATCTAGTATTTTATACTAAAGAAAAGGTTGCACATTATACTACCTTTTCAACGGTAATCCATAATATGAACTAGGTATATGTTGTAATAAGCACTATGACCTAGGTAGTATGAATCTCTAGGTGCAGTAGTACTGCGTACTACGTAGAAGGTAGCATATTCCACCACCCTTCAATGGCAAACTATAATGCACGAAGGTGTTGGTGTCCACTAACCTAGTACTAACTGGCGCTAATACTGTTCACAAACTTCCTGGGGTAGTAAATTTCACTAGCTGTATCTTTACTACCTCGAGTTACTAAGAAGGGAGTGATCTATGGGACAAGTAAAAGGTCACCAGTTACTTAGTGAATTCTCCAACCTTTTTTTGTTTAAGAGTGTAGGACTCCCGATGTGCACCTCTATGGAGAACTCCTCTCCATGGGGGTGCATAATAACTGGGAAGGATACGCAGAGGCAGTTCGCATGTCTCAGCTAGAGAGATTTAGCAGCACCACCACGGGAAAAGCCATCTTGCAGATGGCAGGCTTTAAGACTCACCGCGAGCTGAACCGTAAAACTAACAACCCCCTAAATGTAGAGAGAAAACAGTGATGCTGCCACTCCCGAAGAATATGCATCCGGAGCATAATACAGAGAGGAGGAATAAGAGAGCTGAAGCGCTTACAAAACGCTTCGGAAAATTGGGTCCCGAAGAGGTCGCCTGTGTGGACGCGGCTGGTGGGAAATCAGGCGCGGCGGTTGCCTCAGTAGCCAACGGACTAGGAGCCCCCATTCGGCAGCCACTATTCACAGCCGCAACATATAGATGGCAGAAGGTGCTGTAGCACTCGCTTGCGTTGGAACGGAAGCGAAATTCACAGTCAGCGATAGTAAAACTGCTATCTGAAATTTCATGAAAAGCCGAATCTGTCCGGAAGCGACGAGCATTCTATATATAGACCCCAGCACATGCGTCAGTTCCCGTCAATGAAGCGGCACTTGAGTTAGCCCGAGCTATCCACTTTCGGGTAACCATAGAACCGATAGAACTGCCGGATTGCCAGAACCTGGCTGAACGTGTGCAAACCTATTCTGAAATCATTGAGAATCATAGATTACCCAAAAAGCTACTCTCATTGCCAGATGAGATTCTAAGTAATAGAGAGGCGACTGCAAGCTCGAAATTTCGTTAACCCAATATGGGTCTTTCATGTTCTACCAGGGAAACATGAAAATGATCTTTGCAAAGCATGTGGGGAGAGGGGTACCCTCTACCACATTATATGGGAATGCGTCGACTCCCCAGCAGCCGAGGAAGATATCAATAGCAGAGAGAGCTGGGAAGCCCTGCTGCACTGCGATGACCCCGCTCGGCAGCAACAAGACGTCCGCCTGGGTGCCGAGGCAGTAGAGACAAGAACTCTTAGCCTTTGGTCGCGGAGTCTCCGGCCCCCATGCGTCTGCGGGCCGGGGGTGGGGAGTAGGCGGCCTCCATTTCCAGTCGACAATAAAAGTTGTTATCTGTCCATTCCAACTACGGGAAAAACTTCTTTGCTTGTTTCTTATTCTTGCGCGGTGGAGATAGGACAGCCTCAGGTAGTGTCCTCTGGTTCGCGCCCGTGCAGTTTCGCGTACGTGATGCCATGCGTCAGGGATTCCCAGTGCTCATGGAAGCCATAAATATGATTCACGTCATTTTACATTCTTCGAGGGACAAGCGACGAGCTGCGCACAAGAAGTGGCTGCATAATGTAGGCAGGAAAGACTGTTGCGACGACGAAGAGTCTTCCGTGGCAGTGCGGCAAGCTGTAGCATATCGCTCATGGTCGCCTTTTACCACGCTTTGCGACAACTAACACCAAGAAGAGCCCCACATGTACTTCTGTCGATAGCAACTCTGTCGAATCCTAGAATTGAGGAATATGGTGTCGGGGAAAATACGCACGCCATTTCATATCAAAACAGTGACGCAACGGTTCCTTGTGCAGAGTGGTATAATTCAATTTCGCTTCCGGCTCAGCCTACCCTAACCGACGACATGTGCACGTCAGACAAGCGTCCACTGAGACTGCGCCTTCCTTTCCCCAACTGGAACAACAAATTTATTTATTTATTTGCAATACTGCCAGTCTCTAGTTGAGACCATAGCAGGTGGGCATTAAATTTATAATATCGAACAAATGATGACAAGAATTAAAGCAGCTCTACAAAAATACAGTTAGGTGATTCTTAAAGCACAAAAAACTGAAAATGTGTTATCAAATTCGCGCAAACAGCTCACAAATAAAGAACATATGCAACTTCAAAAACAAAACAACGGGATAACAGGCTGTCGACTGCGTTACACAAGCGAACGAAAAAAAAGAAAGCGATATTTTTAACCGAATAATTTCAGCTCACACCGTAGCCTGTAGTTTGGAACAAAAACTTGAAAATGAATCAACGTTAATAACAGATGAGTGCAGGCAATTCCATTCGCTTGTTGCCAACGGGAAGAAAGAATGTTTAAATGCATCACTGTGACATGAAAATTGGGTTAGCGTGAACGCGTGATGGTTTCTTAACCCTTGCTTATGTGATAATGAAACATACTGTGATAAGTCGATGTTAAAGGCGTTATGTAGTAGCTGATATAGGGACTTTAATCGCGCCAACTTTGCTCTTGCTGATAGCGTTTCGAGCCTGGATATTAGAGCTAGTTCGGTTGGTGAATCTGTTCACTTGTATTTGTTATGAATGATCTTTACGTTGTATTCTTTCAAGCCCCGAAATGTTAGTAAGAGACTGGGGAAACCAAACGGTGTTAACATATTCTAGTACTGGTCTAATAAAAATATTATAAGCTTAGTTTGTGGAGGGGCTAGGCGAAGACATCTTCTAAGAAAAAATAACTTGCGCAATGTTGTAGCAGTGATGTTACTAATGTGTTCGCTCATCCAAGATCTGAAGTCAGTGTGACACCTAAGTATTTGTGCTTGTTAACAAAGGTAAATGGAATGTCATTCATTTTATACACAAAATTAGAAGGCTGTTTTTTCCTGGTTACTGCCATTGCTACGGATTTCTTTGTGTTGATTGACATCTGCCAGTTATTACAGCATTCAGCAATTTTTTCTAATGATCTGTTAAGGATGACATGATCTTCGTGGCTTCTTATTTCTCTGTATATTATGCAGTGTTCAGCGAAGAATTTGATCTTACAATTAATATTGGCAGTAATATCGTTAACAAAGATAAGAAATAACAGGGGTCCCAGAACAGAGCCTTGAGGAACTCCGGATGTGACCGATCTGGATTGCACGTGGTGGTAGAATACAAATTGTGACTTTTGATGCCAAAAGGCCTCTATCCAAGCCAATATTTCGCTATCACCAATGAAACCCCGCAAATTTGCGATTAGTTTCGAAGGACACACGCAGTCCAATGCTTTAGCGAAATAGAGTAATGCGATGTCGGTTTGGCTGCAGTTATCAATATTTAAAGCGAGGCCGTGGAAATTTCATCGGGACAGGTTGCTTCCTCATCGTCCAGGCCAAGAAGAAGATTAAAAATGCCAGCGTCGGTAATGACACGAGGATCAATGTTTGGAACATATATTTCTGTAACGGAAGGGGGGAGGGGAGGGGGGGAGGGGGGGAGGGGTGTATAGAGCAGTTATCGACTGTAAACACTGGGCGAAAGAAATCATTATGCGCATCTGCCGCTGTAACCCTCTCCCCGACTGGTAGATGAGAGGCATCGCTTTTATCCCCGCCAAAATGTTTCCAGAACTGGTGAGGAAATCTGGAAGTGTAATCTGGAAGTACTGTTTGGCTTTTTTAGCTTTTTATTTAACGTTTGAAATAACGTTTGTTAGTTTAGTTTTTTTAAGAACTGTTGTTCCTTTCGATTTAATGTTTTGTCGAAGCCTCTTAACACGACGTATTGCTTGAATGACCTCAAGAGTAATCCAGGAATTTATTTTTTGTTGCAGGCCTTTTTTGTTAACAGGGGGACACAATCAGATATGCAGTGAGTTACAATCTTTTTAAACGTGAGCCAAAGAGCGTTAATATCAGTATCTATACTAGACGAAAATGCAGAAAAGGAGTTCGTGTTCTAGATAGGTAAGGATGCTTGCATCATCAGCTCTGTTAAACTTCGGTATTATTGTTAAAGCAGTTCGAGGCATGTCATAATTCCCAGGGGTAGAATACAAATCGGAATGTCATGGTCGGAGATACCTTTGATGATGTCATTCTGAGTCTTGTCCAAGGGAAAGCTTTCACTGAGAAATATTAGATCAAGCATACTTTTCGAAGTATCCTGTGTTCGCGTTGGACATGTGACTGTTTGGCGAAGGCTGAAGCTTAGCATTAAATCTACTATCGCGTGAGATGAAGGGGATGCATGTTAGTCCAATCCATTTCAGTTAGGTTAAGATCACCCATGAGTATCAGACGTGAATTTCTACTGCGAATGTGGCGTTGCATGAACTCATGAATAAAACGTATGCTCTCGTGCCCCGATGAAGGGCTTCGATATACACATCCTACAAAAATATAACCACCATTGGTTGGCACCTTACAAAATATGGCCTCAGCATCCTCAACTTCTGGCAGTACGACGAAAGAAAGGTACTATTTTATTAGTAATACTACACCACCACCACGTGTCTGTCTATCTTTACGAATTACGGAATAGTTTGGAGGGGTGATTTCACGGTTCGAGATATCTGTCGACAGCCAAGTTTCAGTGATTCCTACAATATCAGGTTCGTACACTAGAAGCAAGTTTTCGAGATGATCACTTTTGTTGAGGATACTTCGGGCATTTACATTTAATATGGTTACATCTTTGAATGTGCCTTGCGACGGGTGACTGGTCCGCTCACGGCGTCGTTCTTTTGTAACGAAACTATGTCGCTTCTTTCATCATCCCATACATATATGCGGCTATTGATATAAAGTTTGTCAAATGCTAGTGATACCTTTGCTTTTTTATCACGGTGAGATTTGGATTTTTCCCACAACTTTTTGCGTATTTATCTTATTTTTGACGAGAAATCTTCCCCGATCGAGAAGTCCGTATCCTTTAGTTTGAAACCCTTTTTCAGAATTGCAGCCTTTTGTCTCCAGTCCAGGAGTTTAAGGATGATTGGCCGCGTTTTATTTGGTCCTGGTCTACCTAAACGGTAAATTCGCTCGATGTACACTGGGTCTAGTTCTAGGGTGTCCTGTATTATTCACACTTTATTCACGGTACTTTCAAGAATTTCGTTGGTCTCGTCTTCAACTTCAGGTAGGCCGTATATGATTCGATCGGAACGCCTGCTACGATTGTATAGATCGTCAATTCGTTTTTCAAGCTTATCGACAACACATTCCATATCCGCTAACTTTTGCTGAAAGGAGGCAACAGAATTTTCCAGTCTGGTAAGAGTGTCTAGTTTGTTATCAATTCTGGCTAGTTTTATCTCCTTTATATATTTTATGTCTAAGGCTATTTCCATCAGTTGTTTAACTATTAGCGCTATATCTGGTCCTGGGTTCGTCTCTATGTCCCCTCCCAATAGCAATAGCTTTCGCAAACATGATATCATGCAAAACACCAACCCAGCAAGCTGCGGGCACGGCAGCACTACCAAACACGGGTCATTTGAACGAAAACATCCTGCGCGATGAAAGAAAACGGATTCTGGGCGAACCGCATCTCGGAAGTGTCGCCATGCCCAGTGGCAGCCGTAGGTTCGCCGCTGACATATATTAGCCGGTCCAGCGGTGCCGCTCTTGTTTGCTGAGGCGCAGATGATACTCAGCTTGTCTCCGATGGGTGGGGAAGATGGAATGCCTTTGTTGACGAGGGAGGTAGATAATGCGGCACGTGAAAAATTGTGTCGTTCATCCCTCGCTCCGTCCAGAGTACGTTTGGTATGTCCCGTGCTCGCAGCCGCGGCGTGAAGCAGCAGGACGGCCAGAGAAGCGTCCACTGAGACTGCGCCTTCCTTTCCCCACCTGGAACAACAAATGTAACCATTGACACTAAAGTTTACTCCAGCCATGCCCAGAATTGAGGAATACGGTGTCGGAGAAAATACGCGCGCCATTTCATGTCCAAACTGTGACGCAACCGTTCCTTGTGCAGAGTGGTATAATTCAATTTCGCTTCCCGCTCAGCCTACCCTAACTGGCGACATGTGCACGTCAGACAAGCGTCCACTGAGACTGCGCCTTCCTTTCCCCAACTGGAACAAAAAACTAATCGCGAAGTGAAAAGGCGATATCGCGTCTACTGCGGCGAATCTTATGCGTCCGAATAATTTCTATATACGCCGCCTTGCTATGCCCCAAGGTGCAAAAGCAGCTACGGCCGTTATTTTGGGGGAGGGGGGCCTCCGAAGGACCGAAAGACCCTGTAGAGTTTAAAAAATGGGAGCATGCTCTGCACATAAAAGATAAAGACCTGTAAAGCCCTGTCGTCATGCACGTAATTCCAGGTGAGGCGGCATAGTGCCGACTGCGGAGGGGATTAGATGATGTCAGGGAGAAGCATAATTTGTTTCGTGCGGTTTTGGTCAAATCGACTAAAGAACCACAGTTGCCGAAAAGGCTAGAATTACAGCGCATGGGCACAGCCTGAAATTGACGCGGGCACAAAGATCCATTTCCAACCCACAAAGGCGAATTGTGACCATGTTAGGTGTTACTGGTTCAGTTTGCCGTCAACTGAGGGTTTCGATTGGCAAACGGAAACTTTCTGAGCGTATCCTCTTCCAAGTCTCTACACGTAAGCCAATGACCACCTATCAGGTGGTCATTGGCCTTTTTTAACCACCTTTTTAACCACCACACAGCTTTTTTTAACCACCTTTCCAAATAAGCCGTCTTGAACTCTACATTGAATAGAACTTCACGGCACTTGTTTTGCTATATTTCCCCTTCCTTGAAGCTCAGGAAAGGCTTGCTCACGGAGATGAGGCAAACATACAGTGCAACCCGACTTGCCTAAACATAAGACTTGTGTCGCTGCGCAGGAATCATGGACGTCACGACATTATACAAGGATTACAACAGCATTTTTACGAATGAATCAAAAAGCCCTGATCATGTTGGTGGTGCTGCCATAGGAGAGACCTTGAGATCAATCAAACGATTAAACCAAAACAAATTTACTTCATCAGTCGAACTTTTTGGGCTGCTAACAACTGTAAGCCGTATAGCCTAATTTAGATTTAAAAAAAAAAAAGAAAAAAAGAAGTTGTGTTCACTCCGTCACTTATTGGCAGCACCCGCTTGTCCTATTACGAAGAAATGCTATTGATGTCCAGAGAAGTAGCTTAACCTTCATATTTGTTAGATTCCCAGCCACATTCCGATATCTGTAATGAGGAATTGCTGACCGAGCCACTAGACTACCTGCGCGAATAGCATCCCGGCCTGAGACTGCATCATCGTTCCGAAAACAAATAAAATGTTTCTGGCAAAATGAATGTGACTTTGAACTCCGTAATAAGCTCCACAGCGTTAAATTCATTATGAACACAGATGGCGGAGGTACAGAAATCAGGAATGGTTCAACGTAGCCTTACGCCGTCAGTGAATTGGCAATACACGGTTAATACACAGTCATCTCTTAATAGAGGAATATTCATCGGTTTGCGAAGAGCGCTCGGCGAACTTAACATTGACCGATATTATTTGTTATTTTGTCAAAGTTAAATAACTGGCCATTTCTCGCCTGGATCTCATTCGTGACTGCTTGGGGTATAAGGCGCTTATTCTTCAGTTATCGATCCCTTCCATTTGAGGCGTCACAGGAGCCCATCAACACCAGTTAAGATTAGGCAGTAGGGTTGTGTTATTTATAAGGTGATGAGCAGGCAGACGGAGTACCGAGAATAGGGGGAGCCTGTCTAGACATCCCGGCGTCAATGGCTCAACGTGTTCGCAGCTGCCAGCAATGCTGTCAGCCCTTGCTAAGTTGCTATCTGAGTAGTTCTGGGAAGGTATACTGTGCATCTGCAGGTGTGCCATACGATCGTATGCCAGTCACATACCGCCTTTGCTCGCCTTTCTGGAAGCTCGGCGACTCCGCTTTTGAGCTCGGTGTGCCATCGGAGTCCTTCGCCCCTCGCCGCCTGCCGAGTTCGCTCCCGTAAGAGCGGTCTCTCCTTACTTAACTTGCTTTTCCGACGTTGAACCCGCCAGGAGCTGTGGTTGTGCCAGACGGCAGGCGCAACCCGACAACTCCATGCTGTCGTTCCTGGCGGTCTGAGCAGGCTCCTTGTACCGGTCTGGTATCCCACGATGCTTGCCTAGTTGCTGGCATAAATAAATGAATGCAATTTTAAAAAGTCTCCCCTGACTGTAGCAACCAGTTTGGATCTATCGACATCAGCGGCCCATGCGCCCAAGAGAAAGCCCTCCTCACTGGCGGCAAAATGCGGGAAGTTGGGAGCAAAATGTTATTAAAGAGCGCCCGCCTCTGAATTCTCCGCCAGCTGTTGGGACCGCAACCCATCGCGGGGCAAAACATCGAGTGCTTCTTCAACATGCGGAGTCATCGATCGAGCCATGGCTGCATATTCCGTGTATGGTTGACGTTAATTGCTCCTGCTCTGCTCACTCAGCGGATTGCTAACGCTTTCGCTGGGACACTGTTGCCAAATGTTGGCGAGTAAAAGTAGCTATAAATGCGACACGAAAGTAACTAGAATCGTGTAGCTAAAAATCCAGCAAGGAGCTTAAATAACTAAAGATTTTTGAACCGTTTTCTTCAAAACATTTAGTGTATATAACACATTTAATGGCTGCTTTATTATCTGCAAAGATTAGGCATATCTTTCAAATCATGTTTTCTTGCAAGCGACTACGCAGAACATGTATAAACGAAGCATGAATGTGCTCCCGCTTGATTCCTAATTTAGGACAGACGTAGTTTTCGCAAAGCGCACAAAAACGTAGCTGCGAATACATTATTGCTCTTTACACATGCAAAAAATAAAGTACTTATCCGTTATGGGCATACCCAAAGGCACATGAAAGCGGAACCCGATGCATCTATAGGCAAGCGTCATGTTTGTAAACAAAGGTGGAGCTACGATCGGCAGCGACAAGGGGTGTAGGCAAAAACGCAGCGTGCCTACACTGCGCTAAGCGACGGCGCCTTCGAAACCAGTTCGCGCGTGCAAATATTCTGAAGCGTAACCTTTGCCTGTGCATAGAAATAGTTTGGTCTCTGCCTGGAGAGTAGTTCAGCACTTTATTATCCGATTACTGCTGGAATTATCTGGCGAAGAGCGCTGCATTGCCTTCCTTCTCCCTGGCCTCAACAGCGTGGGTTACTGTACCAACATTGGAGTGTAGTGACCGATTAAATTAAATAAAAACGACAAATAAGAATGAATAAGGAAAACTAATATATATTGAACACAGTGCAACTTCCGGACCTATTGTTAGCGCATGCAAGGACGATGATATGGATCATTGGAAATGCGTTTTTCATATGGCGATGGGTGCGTTTTGATGGGTGCATTTTCTGCTGTCCTAAGCACCTTCACTCTAAAGAACAATATTGCCAGCAACTATATTGAACTAGAAATCATATTTTTAGCTCACTGTACCAGCAACTTAAGTCATAGAATTTCACTGAATAAGAACTCAATCTTCTAGTTCTTTGCAACGTTCGCCTAGCGGGCGTGCTTCCATTTTTTTTTACCTGCTCGATAAAAAGACGTTCGACGTCTGTTTAATCGCACAAACGTAGGCGGGGTCATTCACAGGTTAATATATGCATGAAGGCTCGTAAGAATGCTGTTTTTTTTTTTTTTTTTTTTGCTATGAGCGTAAATGCAATGTTCTCCACGATGTCCACGATCACTTACAGCGCAATTTGCGCGATCTGCTGAGCATTTTTTTATATAATGTTGAAATTTTTATTGAAATGCGGGTCATCTTATTCTGCTTATATTTCATCTCTCATAGCCAATTCCACATTGAGACATTAAACATAATGTACTGTATATACCAGAATTAAATATCTTGCTCGATCAGAGCTGGTTGTACGTGGTTGATTCGTTCATTATGATCTTAATGACCTTCAAAAAAATGTAATACTCTGAGAAATAGCGCCGCTTGACTTTTTCCGGATCCTCACGATGTTCACTCAATTTCTAGGACCGTTGATGAAGAGTGCGTGACTCGTTGAAATTCGGGAAAGTGAAAACAGAGAAAAGCTGCTTCACAACTCTTGGCCTGTTCTGGCATTATCGCGCTGGAGTTGCCTTCGCAGCAGCTTTTGTGTCCTTTCTGTGCGAAAATATGCACGGGTAGTGCCGCACATGACTGAAACTCACAGCGCGGTTTCCTAGCTGCGTTCGATTAAGATCATAAGCGCACGGAATATCACGTCTAAACTTCTTATGACCTGGTAGTACATACAACAAAACGTGAACGAGCTGCAGGCGTTTGTTATTGCGCTATTCATCGTGTGGCCAAAAAGCAATTACGACAATTAAGAATTGCAAACGAAGTTATCAAGTTTCAGTGCAGAAGTGCAACGCGCGTAAGCTGCCAATGCAATCCGTCGCCGAAGGGTCTACAATTGTCGCGCTCAACGCCTCTGTCATTCACTCTCATCTTTATCCGACCGCAAGAAACAAGTGAAAACAGGTACCATTTTCTTTTTTGTGCATTGTGGCGCAACCAACCGCACAACACATCGCAGGAATATCGGGAATTATGCTCGAGAACACAGCAAGCGCCGCGCATCCAATGCAGACGGCCTATGCTTTTGACTACATCATGAAAATAACTGCTGTCTCCAGCGCCGCCGCATCTAAACTGACGTCACGGGCTGAAGCACTTTATTACCTTACCGTAATTCATAATTTACGACACGGTAGAGTGATAAATATTAACTAGCAAACCTAAGAACAGTAAAACATTTATACCGCATGAGTGCAATATGTACACACAATGAAGAAGAACGTGCACGACTCTCATTTAAAGAAGCACATGAAGGGCTAGGCTTCAAAATTCCTTTTATACAAGTTTACAGACACCTTAGTTAAGGAGCCAGAACAGCTGGTTGAGTGCAAAAGTAGCTAGGTGTAGCTACAAAAACACAAAAAAAGCTAAATTGGCAACACTAATTAGTGTGGTTGAGAGCGACCGATGCGTTCGATGTCTGTGACACTAAGGACAGGTAAGCGATCAGTGATTTCTTGTTTTTTTTTTTTTTCTTAAACCTCGAACACGCTTTCGGCACTCAATCTTCGGTCGTCTTACCTTCTGGCATGGCATATTCAAGAAGCCGTCACGCCTACTCCTTAATGGGAAGGCCTAAGCAATTATTTAGAATAAAACCATGAGCTCAGTTTTATATTTATTGATATATTTTTGTTTTACACAACCCAATTCTTAACATTTTAGGGCCTGATATTTAATATGAATTGAGTATTGTTTTTAAGCGGTTTAAATAAGAAACAAAAACGTTTTTTTTTTAATTCGAATAAAATTTGTTCATTTTTTTTATATTCTTGAATTTTGGCCACTTGCGAGTAATATGGAGTACGAACAGACAACTCCAGAACTACAAAGTTTTGCAAGAATATAGAGCAGGGCCTGAGTATTACCTCGTACAAGTTTCAATGACAACAATCTATTGAATAGCGCCAGAATGCAGAGCTGAATATTGACAATTTTCAGTACAACCTCTCAGATTTATATTAATCTTGATAATTTTAAACAAAATAATGCAACACCTTTTTAGTCCCTAATGATTCTGAGGTACTGAGTGTTCTTCAGAGAGTTTTTAATAAAAATCGAAGATGTTCTTTCTTATTTAATTGGAATCAAAGTTGTCCCATTTTTGCTGTTTCCTAAATTTGGCCGAGTTTGAGGCGTTGTGGAGAAAACACCTAATGGTATAGAGCCTTAAATTTTGCCTGAAATTAAGAAAATAACCTTCATAATCAAGATAAAAGGTTTCAATGACAACAACTTAATTTTTCGTGCTAGAATGTATGGCTGAAAATCGACTTTACTGCAGCGCGTTGTTCCAGGAACGAAATGTTCGATTTTTATTAAAACAAGTGCGGCAAGAAAAAAAAAATGTTTTTAATACCTCCTCTTGAAAGTAGATGTTACGTAGATATATGAAGTAAAAAAATAATTACCAACAAAATTTTAATGTCAAAGCACCATGGTTAAAAACTTGCAACTTTTTGAAATGCCAAAATCGACGTTTTCCCCTGTGGTGATACACCATTTTTTTCCCGTGAAAACTACTGCATATCTTGCAAAGCTAAAGTTCATTCCTTTCTGTCAAGACATTTGTCCCCCCCCCCCCTCAATTACCGTTCTTACCTGCCTCCCCCCTCCACACACACACACGATCGTATACAGGGTGTTTCAGGGAAGAATAATATATACTAATATTAAAAAATTGAAGCTTCAAAACAGACACAAAAATATTTGCAGGAACTCGCTCTCTTTACCAGTGGACAAAACATGCTGCAATATGCAGCTAATTATTCTTGCAATTAACAAACTAATTCCTTAATTGTCATAGCTGCTTGGTTAATCTCAATTGGCAGTTTGATGCCGTGAATGAGACAATGCTATATCAGTTTTGAAACGATGAAAAGCTCATTTTTCTAGAGCCGTGCAGCTCAATGAAATCCGACGCTTTTTTCCGCACGCATCCGAAATTGAGCAAGGAGCGCTGGAAGTATGGTACAAGCGCAACGTCAGCTGGTGACGCGCGGACTTTTAGTTTAGCGCTACTGCTTACCGCTACCGCCTACCGCTATCGCGAGAGCGTCGGCACGCATGCGCAGATCACCCCGAGAGCGACAGATGGCACCACGTCCCTGTCAAATTTAGGGTGCCTCGAGGCACCCTAATCGAGGCACCCTAGTCAGATTTCAGCAGACTGCGCGTGCTATGCTGACGGAGCGCGGTAACGGTAGACGGCCTCGGTAAGCGGCAGCGGTAAGCTAAAAGTCTCTACGCAGTGCGCAATTTGAAACGCGCGTGCTAATTTGCCTGGCTAGGGAGCCTCGGCGCCTCAAAAAGGATAGCTATCGTCAGCTATAACAACGTCGCTTTGGAAACACTGATAAGCTCTGGCCTGACGCTCAGCCTGTCTGGTTACCTTACCAAGGTATTTTTTTTTTTAATCCGTCGCTAGCATTGTGACAGAAATAACGCCACGCTTCTGTGACAGCGTGCAGGTGGCTGTTTAACACTAAACGGTGCCGGTCTATTGAAACGTATTGCGTTATTTGTGCCGAGAGTATTCTTACGCGGTATTGGCTTGACAGCTAAAATAAACGAGAATGTCTTCGCAGCTGAGAAGTTTGCTGAAAACATTGGTATTCTCGCTCTACACTGGTTTAAACAGCCTAGCCCGATACGGTTGCTGTGTGCTGGGTCACACACGTCTCCAGTTTTACCAACATGTAGGCCTTGACGGCCGATCATAAGAATGCACTTTCTATTGCCTGTATAACAATCAGGAATAAACCGAAGTGGTTAACAATGGCTCAGTTCACTGCAGTTGCACTTGCATACCCCACGAAAGTAATACTACTTGGGATTGCAGGAGATGATTTGCACATGATGTGTTGAAACCATTGCGATGCACAGAAGAATGCAGTCTTTAAAGAAGTTCAATGCAGAAATGAGCATCTCTCCGGGAACCTCCTCAGCTGATGTCTCCACATGCGGCTTTTTCTTCGAGGTTCACTGGCGCTATTTTGAAATCTTCGTTCTTTGCATATCCACAGAGGGCTTCTAGCGTGTGACCAATCGGGCGACTTTGCAGGCCAGGGTCCTGCCCCCCCCCCCCCTCCTCTTGCCCAATCCATCAGTTGGGAAAAGTGCCTGCCAGGAATTGAGAAAGAAGAAGTGTCCACGGGGACACGTCATGCTGAATTCATATATTTTTCTCAAACGACCACTGGTAGCTGCGAGGGAAATTCAGAGACAGTGCCCTTTAGAACGCAGTCTGTATTCTAAGGCTTTTGTCAATGAAGTAGGGACCCACAATACGGTTGTTATATGCCACACCAAACGTTAGCTGACCCTCTTATACGCATCTTGTGCGGGCGTAGCCAACGTGGGTTCTTGTCA